>NC_041224.1:105221262-105282944 GCF_002837175.3 Physeter macrocephalus | reverse complement strand
TTGCCAACAAACACATGAAAGAATGCTCAACATCATTAATCATTAGAGAAATGCAAATCAAAACTACAATGAGGTAACACCTCACAGCGGTTAGAATGGGCATCATCAGAAAATCGACAAACAACAAATGCTGGAGAGGGTGTGGAGAAAAGGGAACCCTCTTGCACTTTTGGTGGGAATGTAAATTGATACAGCCACTATGGAGAACAGTATGGAGGTTCCTTAAAAAACTACAAATAGAATTACCATATGATCCAGCAATCCCACTACTGGACATATACCCAAAGAAAACCATAATTCAAAACGACACATGCACCCCAATGTTCATTGCAGCACTATTTACTATAGCCAGGTCACGGAAGCAACCTAAATGCCCAACGATAGATGAATGGATAAAAGAAGATGTGGTACATATATATGATGGAATATTACTCAGCCATAAAAAGGAACGAAATTGGGTAATTTGTTGAGACGTGGATGGATCTAGAGACTGTCCTACAGAGTGAAGTAAGTCAGAAAGAGAAAAACAACTATCGTATATTAACGCATATTTGTGGAACCTAGAAAAATGGTACAGATGAACTGGTTTGCAGGGCAGAAACTGAGACACAGATGTAGAGAACAAACGTATGGACACCAAGGGAGTAAAGCGGCAGGGTGTGTGTGTGTGTGTGTGTGGTCATGTGATGATTTGGGGGATTGGGATTGACCTGTATACACTGATGTGTATAAAATGGATGACTAATAAGAACCTGCTGTATAAAAAAATAAATAAAATTCAAAACTTCAAAAAACAATAGAGAAAGAGGTTAACACTTCCCAATTAATTTTATAAAATCAGCAGAAAGTAATGACAAAAATCTGACAAAGCTATTAAAAAAAAAAGGTAGTGACTTACAAGGAAGGTAAGCAGAGTACAGAATTCATGATTGGCAGTTTTACAGTCAAAATGCCAAAATTCAGCATCAGCTCAGCAAATAAAGACCATGTGCATTTGGAAAAGTTTATAATCTCTCTGTGGTGAAGTGATAAAGTGGTATGAAAATAATAATACCTACTTCACTGATTTGGAATTAAATGAGTAAACACGTGTGAAGGACTTAAGAGTTCCAGACATTTATTAAGCACTCAAGAAATGTTAGCCGTTATTAGTACCCAAGATCCCATAGCTAGATAGTGACAGAGTAGGGAATTCAACCTCAGTCTTACTGAGAACAAGGAAGAGGGCAGGTGTCATGCTACCCAGGAGTGTGTAAGTAGCACGTGTCTGCTCTATCTCCCCAGTAAGCAGAAGGAAATGTCAGAATATTGTAAATTGTAAAGTCCTATGAACATACAACATGATACTCTTAAATACATGTGTAAAAATGTGATACATCATCTTTATAGTTAAATGTTGCTGTTTAAAAAAAAAAGACTAAAACATGGTATTGTTTATTGTCTGTCAAATTTTCAAAGGGAAAAATTGATAATACAGAATCTTCTGTTATCAGGAGTGCTGATAGTCTTCATTCTCTACCTCTGTTGGCAGGAGTCTGGGTCTAGAGGATCTAGAGGGTAGCTGTCCATTTCTGCCCCATTTGCCAAGCTTATGTAGTTACCCAGTGTAGAAAATATAAAATTTAAAATAAGAATTAAAAAACATTGTTTCTATGAAAACTAATTGGAATACTTTGGATAGACTGGATGAAGGCAGATGACTCAAAAACTTCCTATCAAATGCAGTGTAGGTTAGAAAGCTAAAGGTAAGTGAAGAAAAATGAACAGTTTAGGATTTTGCCCTGATAATGCTTTGTGAGTATCATTAAGTTCTTGAGCCACTTTAAAGAAATCCAAAGTAGAAATCATAGATGATGCTTATGCATTATTTTTAGATTTTAAATTAAAATGTTTAAGGTGTATGTGTACATCTGTCACTTTTTTTCATGAACCCTCATTTTAAGTGATTTTTAAAATCATTTTTAAAATAAATTTATTTATATTTATTTTTGGCTGCGTTGGGTCTTTGCTGCTGCACACAGGCTTTCTCTAGCTGCGGTGAGTGGGGACTGTTGTTTGTTGTGGTGCGTGGACTTCTCATTGCTGTGCCTTCTCTTGTCCTGGAGCACGGGCTCTAGCTGAGTGGGCTTCAGTAGTTGTGGCACGTGGGCTCAGTAGTTGTGGCACGTGGGCTCAGTAGTCGTGGCTCGTGGGCTCTAGAGCGCAGGCTCAGTAGTTGTGGCTCACGGGCTTAGTTGCTCTGCGGCATGTGGGATCTTCCTGGACCAGGGCTCGAACCTGTGTCCCCTGCCCTGGCAGGCGGATTCCTAACCACTGCACCACCAGGGAAGTCCCTTTTTTTTTTTTTTTTTTTTTTTTTTTTTTTTGTGGTATGCGGGCCTCCCCCCGCTGCGGCCTCTCCCGTTGCGGAGCACAGGCTCCGGACGCGCAGGCCCAGCGGCCATGGCCCACGGGCCCAGCCGCTCCGCGGCACGTGGGATCCTCCCAGACCGGGCCGCGAACCCGGTTCCCCTGCATGGGCAGGCGGACGCGCAACCACTGCGCCACCAGGGAAGCCCCGGGAAGTCCCTTTTTAATCATTTTGAATGACCAACCACCACTCCCAGTCACATTATATGAAAGGGCTCTTACTGTATATTTTAAGATCTCTAAAACCATATTTTTCAACCCAGTAATATGCTTATCCAAAGGAAATAATCAAATCGGTACAAATATTTGTGTATACAGATATTCATCAAGTATTTTCTGTAATAGCAGAAATAAAAACAGCATCCATGTAATAAAATATTTATATATTAATTTAAATCATTTTCAAAAAAACTTTTTCATATGTAGGAAAGTATATGTTCATGACAAAATGCAACATATAAAACTAACAGCATGAGAGGATAAGCACCAGAATATTATTGGTGGTTGAATTACTGGTGATTTTTTATTTTAATTTATTTTAAACTAAGTAACATTTGTAATGAAATGCAAAATTTGGTATAAAGGGGGTTTAAAGTAAAAGTTTCTCAGCTGGTCCCCAGCTTTGCAGTTCACCTCTGTGGAAACATTCAGTGTTTGCTGGAATATTCTAAAGTGAGAGAGAATTTTTATCAATGTTTATTTCTGATTTTTTTTCTTTTATGCAGCATACTTCCTTCTACTCCCAAATCCAAGGATGTGGAGTGAGGGAGGGAGGGACAAGACATAGTCTTCCTGTGCACAGTTGTTGTTTTTATGCCTTTCCCCCTCCCCTGCCTCTTTCACAGTACTGTTGTTGAGACAAAGCTGACTGCATCTACAGTCATTAGAGGGAATACCACCTCTAGCCCAAAGAGCAAGGATATGGCATTTTAACTATATCTTTGATAACATTGCATATATATATATATATATATATATATATATAGCCCACATATAAGCTTTGCTCACTGAAGTAGTCTAGTATCTTATCTAGTTCTTTTTTTTTCTTCTTCTTATTTTTTAAAAATTATATTTTGGCCATGCCTTGCGGCATGTGGAATCTTAATTCCCCAGCCAGGGATCGAACTTACGTTCCCTGCAGTGGAAGCACGGGGTCTTAACCACTGGACCACCAGGGAAGTTCCTCTTATCTAGTTCTTATAACATGTAAAATTTTAATCATTTAGAAAAATAGAGAGGATGGTATCATGAACATCCCAATTACCCAGCTTCAACAGTTACCAACATTTCTTGTTTTACTGATTTTCCCTTTATCTGTGCAAATCTTGTACATCATCTCTTGTACATCATCTGTATGATGTATGTATCTCTGAAAGACTCTCTTAAAAAAAAAGACATAACCACAATACCATTCAACTAGAAATAGCTAATAATAATTTCTTACTCTCATACACTGCTGTTGGGAATGTAAAATGGTACAGATTTTAAAAGATTAGCAATTTTCTTAAAAAGTTAAACATAACACCTTCCCTATGACCTAGCCATTCCGTTCTTTAGGTATTTACCCAAGACAAATGAAAGTATCTGTTCATACTAAAACTTGTACATGACTATTCATAGCAGTTTTATTAGTAATAACTAAAACTGGAAACAACCCAAGGATCCATCAGCAGGTGACTAGATAAACAAATTGTGGTACATCCATACAATAGAATACTGTATTGCTCTGCAGTAAAAAGGCATGGACTATTGATACATGTAACAGCATGGATGATTCTCAAAATTATTATGTTGAGTGAAAGAAACCATCTCCCTCCAAAAAAAGAGAGTATATACTGTATGATTCCATTTATATAAATTCTAGAAAATGCAAAGTAGTCTATAGTGACAGAAAGCAGATGAAGTGGTTGAGGAGAAATTAAAAAGGAGCACAGGATTTTTGGAGATGATGGGTAGGGTCACTATTGATTGTGTTAATGGTTTAATGGGTGTATATGTATACATACACACACTTTAAATGTGTGTTTTATTATATGTTAGTTATTCTTTAGACTTATAAACAAAAATTATCCTTAATATCACATATCCAGTTGATATTCAAATTTCCCTGATTCTAACACATCTTAACAGGTTTTTTTTTTCACTAGGACACATACTATATTCAGTTGATACAGTCTTTTTTGATATGTAGGTTCCTCCTCTTTTTTTTTTCCTTGCAAAGTATTTGTTGAGGAAACTGAGTTTTGTGTCCCAAAGAATTTCTGTATTCTGGATTTTTTATAATTACATCCTCATGGTAGTGCTTAGCGGGTTCCACTCTGTCTAGCGTATTTCCTTTAAACTGGTAGTTGGTAACAGGTAGTTGAGGCTTGATTATGTTCAGGTTAGATTTTTTGACAAGCATACTTAATAGTATTGTATAGTATTTCCTATTGTATGTATCACATCATCACGAGGCGTATAATGTCTGGTTGTCTTCTTTGTATTGCTAAAGTTGGTTAGTGATTTGGATGTTGTCAACCTGATCTATCCATTATAAAGTTCCCCATCAGCTTCTGTATCTTTTTTTGCTTTCTATTCATGCTCAAATTGAACAACCATTTCTGGAGAAGAACTGAAAATATGGAAGCAAGGAAGGCTTTAGATTCTGATTTTGAGTACATAAGAGTTTTTATTTTTTTTATTATGGTTGCTTAATAGGAGCTTTCCTTCATTTCATTTTCACAATTTCCTGTTTATCTTCAGGACTCAGATCTAGTGTTACCTGAGATACATTTCTGGGTATTTCACTACCCCTCAAATTAGATGTACTGCTAATGCTTTTTTGGCAACCTGTACTGTTTCTCTTGTATAGCATTTATTGTTTTATATTTATTGGCTTTCTTTCCCACCAGGCTATGAGCTTCTTGAGAAATAAGGCATACACTTATTAATCTCTTGACACATAGTAGATGCTCAGTAAATGCATGCTGAATTAAATACATATGCTTTCTTTCCTTTAATCATCTAAAAAAATGAACCCTGAAATACTAGTGTACTTTGATTGTGATGGTATTCATATGCTTACTGTTGCCTTATTGATTTTGTCTGGATGATTTGTCCATTGATGTAAGTAGGGTGCTAAAGTCCCCTACTATCATTATATTGTTGTCAATTTCTCCCTTTATGTCTATTAATACTTGCTTTATATATTTACATGCTCCTATGTCTGCAAGTTTTTTTATTCTTTTGGAGTAAGGCAGGAGTAAAACATCTTCACTTTTACAGATCAGTAAAATGAGGCTCTGATGTTCATGTAGTTGGTTAAGTGGGAAAGCTGAGAATTTGAACATGGGTCTGTTTGACTTAATCTTTTAGCTACACTAGCCTTTTAAGATTGGATGAGTCTCTAATTTTTCACCCAAATAATGAGTTGTGATTCCTACTGCATAGTGAGCAGAAAGATTTCTAGAGAGCTGAGTGAGACAGGAGGACCCTTGAGGCCTTTGCATGGTAAGCTTTTAACTCCCACTAGCCTCCAAGTGAGAGTACTCACCTCACATTGTCACTCAGGGAGGGCACCGAGGGCATCTTGTGTCCTCAGGGCCGGACACAGCCCACATGGATTAGTAGAATAAAGAGAAAGCCAGAAGGGGAGGCTTTAGTAATCATCTGTCAAAACAGATATATATTCCAAATGCCTTGAGGAAGGTTTCTGGAACCTCTAGGCCTGAAGTGTGGACCTCAGTTTCTTAGAGAAAAAAGAATGGATGTGGGCCCCAAGCCATATTTCTCAGTTCCATCAAGTGAGTTCTGAGTGTCCAAGGAGCCTAGTGAAAAGCTATTTATTATATGTGCTATGCACTCCAGTTTTTTAAAGTCAGGTTATTGAGGTATTCTTTACATGGGCTTCGACATATGCACAGTTGTATAGTAACTACCACAGTCAGGATATAGAACATGTCCTTCATCACAAAAAGTACCCTTTTTTTCCTTTAGAGTCAACATCTTCTCCCAGACTCTGGCAAGAAACTGATATTTTTGTTTCCCTATAATTTTGCCTTTTCTAGAATGTCATAAAAATGAGGTATAGTATGTAACCTTTTGAATCTGGCTTCTCTCATTTAGCATAATGTGTTTGAAACTTATTTGTGTTATCATGTTTTTCAATAATTTGTTCCTTTTTATTGCTGAGTAGTTGATACAGAAAATCAATCTAGGAAAGTAAACATTTTAACTGGGGCAGGTTGGGGGTGACAGTGCATCCCTATTTGCTTGGGATAAACCTGGTTTATGTCTATTGATCCAGAGTAATCTTTAATATATTTCCTTTTCCTCTCAAATATGTCCTAGTTTGGATGATAAATTATATGGCTCTTGTAAACTGAGTGACAAGATATGGTCATAGTTCATTGCTCTATAGTGTTGTCAATTTTGCCTTCCAAAATACCAGAGTTATATATATTTATATTTCATATAAATATTTTGAATGATAACAGCAGTAATAACTTGCATGTGATCTTATTTTGATCTTCACAACAGTCTCATTTTGCATTTGAGAAAACTGATTCAGAATAGAATAAATGATTTGCCAAAAATCATGAGATTAAAAGTGATAAAACCTGCATTGTCTATCTACACATTTACCCTTAATATCTTATATTACTTGAGAGACAGTATAGTGTATTGGTTAAGAGTGGAGGTAATGGTGACAGAATGCCTGGGTTCCAGTCCTGACTCTTACCGCTTTTTTGCTTTTTGACCTTAGGCAAATTATGTAATCTTTCTGTGCCTTAGTTTCCTCGTCTATAGAAAGGGCATAATATGATATAACTATAATGCCTATGGCTAGCATATGGTAAGCTTTTGATAAAGGCTGCTATTATTTTTAATGATATTACCATTCTTTCATTAACACCATTGCAATAGAACCTCCCTCCCTCAACAAAAAACCTCCCTTTCCCCCATATAAAAAAATAGTACAGAATATTTTGCTCAACTTCCTTTATAATTTAAAAAAATTATTAATCTCTGATAGCATGGTGCCTGATTATGGAGGTCTTCGATATTTAGATAACTATTGATAGTTTAGTCTTGATGTAGTAAATCAATTCCACAAACTCTGTTCCTTGGTACATCTGCATCTTTCAAATTTTATATGTATTGGTCAAACTTTTAAAAAAATTTTTTAAGTAGGACGGTGGCTAAGTTTGGGAATCAGAGTTAAATAAAATTATGCAGGCTCCTCAGAGCCTTTTTAATGTATTTAATTTCCAAGAAGCAGTTTAACATCTAGCATATCTAAACTTATGTGAACAGAGTAAAACATCGATTAAAATCTATGTGGATACTCTAAACATAATTTGGGAAATTCTGTAGTAAACAGGAGGGACCTTTTAGAGATTTGGGGATTTTGCCATCAATACCATAGCTTGCAGAGGTTGATATATAGGAACCAGGAAGAGACTGGAGGCAGGAAAATCAAATAATTCATATAGTAATTAGGCTTGAAGTGATAGGGCTAGCATTTTGACACTGGGAAAGGAAAGGTCCAAATGGATCCGTGAAATATTTTGAAGAAAGATTCAAGAAGACTTAGTGATTGATTGGAAAGAAGGAGAGGGGAGTCAAAATAACTCCTAGGTTTCTAGTCTGAGAGAAATTTGATGCCAGTAATTTAAAATTTGGTAGCTAGGAGGGGCAGCTAGTTGTCCTGATGTTGGAAGAGATTGAAGAGGTTTGTTCTAGATGTGTTGACTTTGACCTAGCAGTGGCAGATCAGGAAGTCAGATGCATAGAAGTTAGAGGAGAGTCTGGGTCTACAGAAATAACTGAAGCTATGAAAGCATATTTTTCCAATTTTAGTGTAGAGAGAAGAGAGTTGTTGAAGGAAAAGGAACCAAAAAGGAGAAAGGGAACAAGGAGAGTCAAGATAGTGCTGTGTCCTGTGATCAGAAAGATTGAGGGTGGGAAAGATGAAGGGATGAAAAAGCTAAATGGTGATGAAGAATGAGCAAAGTCTGTAGAGTTATCTTGGCTGACTTAAGTGGGCATCATCAATGCTCCAAAAGGCTCCCTTATAGCTTCAAGTAACTTTGAAGATGCAATTTTTTCAGATGAGAGGGCAGAGTAAAAACAAGGTTATAAAGGGTTAAAGAGAAAATGGAAACTAAAAAGCACTCATTGTAGAAATTTGGCAGGAAAGAGAAGTAGAGAAAGTATAGAAGTTGAGAGGGGAAACCTGAGCAAGTTTGAAAGCAGAAGGAGAGGAATCAGTTCAAAGGGAGACATTGAAGATATAAAAGTGTGTGTGGGAGCTAAGTCCCAAGTGAGGTGAGAAGGCAAGAATTGAGAAAGTTAGATGGAGTTGCCCTAATTTTGGAAAAGTTAAAATAAATTCTTCCCTAGAAATGTTGCCTCTATGTGGTGGCATTTACACCTTTCTCACTTTTTTACTATAAGGTAGTTATATAATTTAGCTGCTTTTTGTAAGATGATGACTTCATTAAGTTAGAACAGTATTCAGATTATGAAAATAGTTCATGTTCATTGTAGAAAATAGAGAAATGTGTAAATGAAGGAAAAAACCTACCTATAATTCCACCAGCAATAAATAACTTCTGTTAATGTTTTGATAGCGCTCTTTTGAATGGATTGATTATATATATACATACAGCTTTTGAAACACCAGAATTATACTGTACATTCAATTTTCTATTCTGCTTTTTATGATACTCTTATTTTTTGAACTTTCTTCCACTTCACAAGACATTCTTTGAAAATAGTGTTTTTAATATTCCATTGTAAGCACTGATCCCATTTGAGTCAGCTTTGGCATTCTCAATTTCTTTTTTTATCACCCTGTTTTTTAACTTGATCCAAATTCCATTATTCATTTTAAGTGCTAGATAGCAAAGCATTTATTGAGAGGCTGGTAGCTGAATTTTGGAGGAAAGAATCAGTATCCCCAGGCCCTAAAGATTGCCCCCAAAAATCTCATCTTTACCTTCTGTTTTTCTCCCCTGCACTGAAATTCTTGAAAGAAAAAGTCCACGTTCATCCTTCCCTTTCATTTTTTGTGGGGCAGCTGTGTCATGGGGAAACTTATGATTTGTCCTTAAGCCCTATAAATTCCCTGATGGGTGGTAGAAAAGAAAAAGTTACCCTTATAGGACGAGGGAAGGATGGAAAGTAGGGCTCCCTTATAGTTTACGTTCATTTGTCCCTCTCTTGTCATCGCCTCAGAAAAATTAGCCTCTCATCTTTTTTTTTTTTTTTTTTTTTGCTGTACACGGGCCTCTCACTGTTGCGGCCTCTCTCATTGCGGAGCGCAGGCTCCGGACGCGTAGGCTCAGCGGCCATGGCTCAAGGGCCCAGCCGCTCCGCGGCATGTGGGATCTTCCCGGACTGGGACACGAACTCGTGTCCCCTGCATCGGCAGGTGGACTCTCAACCACTGTGCCACCAGGGAAGCCCTAGCACTCTCATCTTATTTGGCTTTTTCGGCTATTCAGGATTGAAAATGTTCACGTTATTGTAGTTGGGAATGAATTGGATTCAATTAATGAAAACAGAGATGTGGTAGAATGCCATAGATTCTGTGCCCTACACTCTGTCACTAACCTAGTTAGTGTCTTTGGGTAAGTTACTTGATCTCTCAGGGTGAAAAAATTAGTCTGAAGCTTTAAATTCTAAAACCTCTTTTTTTACTTATATATTTTATTACTATGCAATAGTGGTCAGTTTTCAGCCTCAAGACTCCTAGGGAATACAGTTCACGCCCTTTGTGATAGTGAGAGTTGACTCTATGGTGGTGATTGGAAGAGAATCACTGATGCCAGGAATACTAATTATTTAATATTATAATTCTTTGTATAACCATGCTCTGCTTTCCAAGGCAAGGAATGAAATTGCCTAGTGAAATTGCAGAGTTAAATACAGTGCAAATAATTGATGTACTGTAGTATATCGATGTAAAAAGAAAGCTTAAGTTAATTTGATCTTGAGCTGTAACTTACTAGAGACAAAAGTCCAGACATGTTTCATTTCTGTATGATGACCTTTTCGCATTGTCGTGAGTAGATAGGGAGTATCTATCTAAGTAACACTTAGAACTATTTAATCTTTTGATTTGGTAGCCATTGTAATAGATTATGTGAATAGATCCCTTTTCATCTTTCTAGTAGGAGATAAGTATTATATAAAGGGAATTCATCCCTCCAACTCCTTCTACATGCCACTATTCTTCTACCTTCTCAAGAAAATACCTGTAAGCAATCACTTTAATGTCTTGATTTAAGAAAATATGCACTATATCCAAATTCAGAATAGTTATCAGTTAGTACTTTTTTCTCTTCTCGATATCTCCTAGCCCTTGCTTTTATTCTCTTAAGGCCTTGTTTTCTTTTATTCTTTTTTCATTAAAAGATTTGTCCTTTCCAGTTTCTGTAATCACTGCCTTCAACCACTCTTAATCCCACTGCAGACTATTCCCTTTGTGTGTATTATCAAATGGCACTTAGAAAACACCTAGAAGCCTCAATAATTGCTTTAAACTATTTGAATAGCACTATCTTATGCTCTTGGGCAAAAGGATGTTATTGCCCAAGAAAGGTACTACCAAATGCATAAGACATAAAGCAAAATGGAATTTGTAGGGTAAAAAATCCTTTGTAATGAGACTTTAACTATTAGAACTTTGATCATTTCCTTCCCTTTTTTAAGGCTTTACTCAAGTATAATTTACATACCATAAAATTCACCTTTTTTAAATGTACAATTCACTGTTTATATACAGAATTGTGCCATTATCAACCCAAATCTAATTTTAGAACATCTCCATCGCCCACCATAGAGCCTTGTGCCCATTTGTAGTTATTCCTACTCCCAACCCAGCCCTAGGCAACCACTAATCTACTTTCTGTCTCTATAGATTTTACTTTTATGGGCATTTCATATAAATGGAATCACATAATATGTGGTCTTTTGTGTTTGCCTTCTTTCACTTAGCCCAACGTTCATGCATATTGTAACATATATTAGTACTTCATACCTTTTTGTTACTGAGCAGTGTTCCAGACAGATATACTACACTTTGTTTATTCATCCACCAGTTGATAAACATTTGAGTCCTTTCCGCTTTTTGGCTTTTCTGAATAATGTTGTATGAACATTTGCATACACGTCTTTGTGTAGACGTAAACTCTCATTTCTCATGAGTAAATATGTAGTAGTGGAATTGCCGGGTCATATGGTAAGTCTATATTTAACATTTTAAGAAACTGCCCAGCTGTACCGTTTTACATCCCCACGGTAACGTGTGGGGGTGCCAGTTTCTCCACATCCTTCTCCACACTTGTCACTGTCTGTCATTTTTGTTGTAGCCATACTGGTGGTTGTGAAGTAATATCTCATTGTCGTTTTGACTTGCATCTTTCTAATGATGCTAAATCCTTTGCTCTTAAAAAATGCAACCTTCTTCTTTAAAAAACTATTTTAGGGAGTTCCCTGGTGGTCTAGTGGTTAGGATTCTAGGCTTTCACTGCCATGGTCCACATTCAGCCCCTGGTTGGGGAAAGTGAGATCCCACAAGCTGTGCAGCACAACCAAAAAAAAAAAACTGTTTTAGCCTATGAAGAGATGAATATTTTTCCCATATGAAAGGGGGACAGACTATCAATAAATAAATGCTATCTTCTAGAGGAAAAAATATTCAAATCTACAGACTTAATACATATATACATACACACACGTTTGTGTGTAATAAACAGGGTTAAATCTGTGGATAAAGGATTCTGGTAGTCTGCTATGAAAAAGTTAGGCTAAAGACTAAAGGTGAAAGTTGTTTCACTTAATTATCATTTTTACATAGTATAGAATGGAAATTTTACTGATTCATTCAATACATACACATAGAGCACTTTCTATGTGTCAGGCAGTGTTTTAGGCCCAGGGAATATAGCAGTGAACCAGCAGGCAAGATCCCACTCCTCATGGAGCTTACATTTTAGTGGAGAAGACGTATGATAAACAGACAAATAATGTATGTCTAGTAGTGTAAATATTATGAAGAAAAATAAGATAGGGTGAGAAGATAGAAGTGAAAGTAGGTGCTATTTGAGAGGAGAGATCAGAGAAAGCACTCTGAGGAGGGCATATTGGAGCAAGAACCTAAAAATGTTTTAAGGAAGAAAGCCATAAGAATATATGAGGGGAAAGCATTCCTCAGATACAGAGTACAGCAAACACACAGAGCCTTCCTTGAGATAAGAAATTTTGTAATCCATCATCCGCTGATCAGGCAAATTTAGGCCTCAGTAGACATAAAACAGCTTTGGTACATTAGACCAAGTTACTTACCTTCCCAAAACTTTATTTTTTAAAAAAAAATGAGGATTGTAATTTCTGTATCAGAGATTGTGCTGATGATTAAATGAGGTAACAATATAAAGCAGCCATAGTTGTATGATAAAATGATGGTAACTGTTATTTTCTTGGAAATTGTTGTTATTGTCACACTACCCATTTTAAGCTTTCAAAATTAGTTTTCCAACTACTATTCTGTAGTAAATTTTTTTGTTTAAAAATTTTTAGGATCTTAAACCAGATACTACTGTTTTAGAAATGTCATAGTCTTAATGAAACAGGACTATTCCTCCCAGCTTACAACTATTATGCTTTCAATTATCATTCTACTATATTTGTTTATTTTAAAAATATGAATGACGTTGAGACCTCTCTCCTCCAGTTACTTTTATTTCTTAAGGTTTGTTTGTGATAGAGACAACTCCAGGTTTATTGATGAGTTGGATTCCAAAAAGTTGACTTTTTATTGGCTGTTTAGTAATCAGATTACATCTTTGACAGAAACAAAGGCCTACTCTGATAGGTGATTAGTTTCCAAGCTTAGGCCTTAATAGCCTGTTTAGAGCTGATCCAGTAGTACTATTAATTGGATTTCTATGGGAAAATGTAACTTGAATCCAACTCAGGATGCTAAAAATACTTTCTTTAATTTAGCATCTTCGTATAAGAAAAAGATGGAGGGAGGCACCTTGTAGTAAATGCCTGTTGTATATAGTGGATTTAAATTTATTCTTTGGATACCTATACTGGTAAATAACCAAGTTATTCCCACCTTGTAACCTTGTACAATATTGAGATATTTGGCATTTTTTCTTAAGCTCTCAGTTCCTCCTACCTGAATCCAATCTGTTATCAAAAGTCCAATTTAAGCCTTGCTTCTTCCCAAGCCTTTCCTAATCATGGTGGTTTTCAGAAATACACTATATCCCTCTTTGAACTCATAAAGAACTTAATTTTCTATAAGTTTAGTCTGTATATTATGTGAGGTATACAGCCTGGTAGAATTAGATAACTGTCATGTGATTATGTCATGTATCTCTAATAGAGTAAGTTTCTTAAGGGCAAGAACATCATCTTTGTTTTCCTTTCATCATTTTGCTTCATTGACTCAATTATTTGTTTTAAATACTATATTGACTGTTCAAAACTTGTAAGCAGAATTTTATTTTCCCATAAATCCAGACAACTTTCTTAATATATTTGTATCAGATTACAAATTAATTCTTTTTTAGTAAGTGGGTTTTAGAAATCTCTTCAAAGCAGTGCCCAGTTCTTTGCATACTGTATTTTTTTTAAATGTATGCCTAATTTGTACCTCTTAGAATAGAGAAAATGAATTAGCTAGTTCCTCTCATGTATTTTCTTCTAGTCTCTCCAGTTTCATAGAGACTTAAAACAGTTCGACATTTATCTTCATCTTTTTGACTGTGTATCTTGCTCATTTTTACTCTTTTGAGAGGGAAAAGTTTTTACTACCATTGCAATTTCCCTAGATACCTAGTTTGAATTCAGAACTTTTTGGTGGGGGAGGGAGTGCTAAAGTAAATGGTAATGTATTTTTAATTTCAAATTGCACTTGCTCATCGATGATATATAGGAATGTGATTGACTTGTTTTTTTGGGGTTTTTTTGTTTGTTTGTTTTTTGTTTTTGCGGTACGCGGGCCTCTCACTGTTGTGGCCTCTCCCGTTGCAGAGCACAGGCTCCGGACGCGCAGGCTCAGCGGCCATGGCTCACGGGCCCAGCCGCTCTGCGGCATGTGAGATCTTCCTGGACGGGGGCACGAACCCGTGTCCCCTGCATCGCAGGCAGATTCTCAACCACTGCGCCACCAAGGAAGCCCTTGACTTGTATTTTAACCTTGTATTCTGCATCCTTGGTGTGATCACTTACTAGTTCCAAAAGGTTTTGGGGTTTTTTGTTTGTTTTTTGTTCTGTTCTTTCAGAGTTTCTACATCGATGATCATAGCATCTGTGAACAAAGTTTTTTTTCCCCCTTTCCAATCTATATATCTTTTCTTTCCTTTTTCTTATTGCATTAGCTAGAACTTCCAATATGATGTTGAAAAGCAGTGATGAGAGGGGACACACTTGCCTTGTACCTAATCTTAGCAGGAAAGCTTTGAGTTTCTCACCATTAAGAGTGATGTTAGGGCTTCCCTGGTGGCGCAGTGGTTGAGAATCCGCCTGCCGATGCAGGGGACACGGGTTCGTGCCCCGGTGCGGGAAGATCCCACACGCCGCGGAGCGGCTGGGCCCGTGAGCCATGGCCGCTGAGCTTGTGCGTCCGGAGCCTGTGCTCTGCAACGGGAGAGGCCACAACAGTGAGAGGCCCGCATACCACAAAAAACAAAACAAAACAAAACAAAAAAAAAACAGAGGGATGTTAGCTGTAGGTTTTTTGTAGGTGCTCTTTATCAAGTTGAGGAAGTTTCCCTCTATTATTATTTTAATGAGAGTACTTATCATGAATGGGTGTTGAGTTTTATCAAATACTTTTATGGCATCAATTGATATGATCATATGACTTTTCTTCTTTAGCTTGTTAATATCATGGGTTACATGGATTGATTTTCAAATATTGAACCAGCAGTGTCCCTGGGACAAATGCCAGTTGATTGTGGTGTATAATTCTTTTTTGTATTGTGAATTCCATTAGCTGATATTTTGTTAAGAGTTTTTATTTATAGCCTTGAGAGATACTGGTTTGTAGTTTTCCCTTTTTTGTGCTTTTTTTTGTCATATTTTTGCATCAGGATAATATATATTAGCTTCATAAAATGAATCGGGAAGTCTTCCTTGCTCTTCTGTTTTCTTGAAAAGGTTGTGTAGAATTGGTATTCAGTCTTAAACATTTGGTTGAATTTTCCATTAAAAATCATCCAGGCTTGGAGATTTCTAGTTGGGGAGTTTTGTTTTTTGTTTGTTTGTTTTTGCAGTACGCGGGCCTCTCACTGTTGTGGCCTCTCCCGTTGCGGAGCACAGGCTCCAGACGCGCAGGCCTAGCGGCCATGGCTCACGGGCCCAGCTGCTCCACTGTATGTGGGATCTTCCCGGACCGGGGCAGGAACCCGTGTCCACTGCATCGGCAGGCGGACTCTCAGCCACTGCGCCACCAAGGAAGCCCAGTTGGGGAGTTTTAAAATTATGAATTGTTTCCTTAATAATTACAGGGCTATTCAAGTTGCTTATTTCATGTTGAGTGAGTTGTGGTGTTGCTTGAGGAATTGGCCCACTTCTTTTAACTTGTCAAATTTATGTTTGTAGAGTTGGTTGTGGTATTTTCTTATCCTTTCAATGTCTGTAGCATCTATAGTGATATCTCCTTTTCATTCCTGATATTGGTAGTTTGTGTTTTCTCTTTTTTCTTTGTCAGTTTCCCTGGAGGTTTGAAAATTTTTTTGACCTTTCAATGAACCAGTTCTTTGTCTTGTTAATTTTTTCTGTTGTCTTTCTGTTTTCGGTTTTTTTGATTTCTATTTATTATTTCCTTCCTTCGCTTGCTTTGGGTTTATTTTGGTCTTATTTTTCTAGGTTCTTGATGTGGAAGCTTAGGTTATTGATTTGAGACTTTTCCTTTTTATGCATTTTAGTGCTAAAAATTTCCCTCAGCACTGTTTTAGCTGTGTCCCACAAATTTTAATATGTTAAATTTCCATTTTCATTTTGCACAGTGTATTTTATTGATTTCCCTTGAGACTTCCTCTTTAACCCATGAACTTTATAGAAGTGCAGTTTGGTTTCTAGGCATTTGGAGATTTTCCTGTTATTTTTCTTTTATTGATTTTTAGTTTGATTTCATTGTAGTTGGAGAACATGCTCTATATAATTTCGATTATTTTATTTTTTATTTTATTTTAATTTTTTGGCATCCTGGAGTTTGATGTGTTTATGTATATTTTTTATTGAAGTATAGTTGATTTACAATATTGTGTTAGTTTCAGGTGTACAGCAAAGTGTTTCCATTATACATACATATATATCTATTTTTTTTTTCAGATTATTTTCCCTTACAGGTTATTACAAAATATTGAGTATAGTTCCCTGTGCTGTACAGTAGGTCCTTGTTGGTTATCCATTTTATATATAGTAATATGTATATATTAATCTCAAACTCCTAATTTATCCCTCCCCCCCCACTTCCCCCTTTGGTAACCATAAGTCTTTTATGTCTATGGGTCTATTTCTGTTTTGTATATAAGTTCATTAGTATCTTTTTCTTTTTAGATTCCACATATAAGTGATACCATATGATATTTGTCTTTGTCTGGCTTACTTCACTTAGTATGATAATCTCTAGGTCCATCCATGTTGCTGCAAATGGCATTGTTTCATTCTTTTTTACGGCTGAATAATATTCCATTGAATAAATATCCCACATCTTCTTTATCCATTCCTCTGTCGATGAACATTTAGGTTGCTTCCATGTCTTGGCTATTGTAAATAGTGCTGCAGTGAACATTGGGATGCATGTACCTTTTCAAATTGTAGTTTTCTCTAGATACATGCCCAGGAGTGGGATTGCAGGATCATATGATAACTCTACTTTTAGTGTTTTAGGAACCTCCATACTGTTCTAGATAGTGTCTGCACCAATTTACATTCCTACCAGCAGTATTAGAGGGTTCCCTTTTCTCCACACCCTCTCCAGCATTTATTATTTGTAGACTTTTTGATGATGGCCATTCTGACTGGTGTGAGGTGATACCTCATTGTAGTTTTGATTTGCATTTCTCTAATAATTACCAATACTGAGCATCATTTCAATTATTTCAAATTGTTGTGGTTTGTTTTCTAGCCTAAGATATAGCCTATCTTGGTATATGTTCAGTGGCATTTGAAAATAATTATTCTGCTGTTGTTGGTGGAATGTTCTGTAAATATTGATTTGATCCTATTGGTTGATGATGTTATAACCTTGCTGAATTTCTGACTGTTTGTTCTATCAGTTGTTGAGAGGGGATATTGAAGTCTCCAAGATTATTGTGGATTTGTCTATTTCTCCTTTCAGCCATGTCAGGTTTTTTTTAGTAATTAAACTTTATTGAGCTCTAATTCACATACCATACAATTCACCCACTTAAAGTATATAATTCAATGACCTTTAGTATATTCACAGAGTTGTGCAGTCATCATAATCAACTTTAGAGCATTTTCATCACCTCCCAAAAGAAGCCCCATACCCATTATAGCAGTGCTGGACAACCACTAATCGACTTTCTGTCTCTAAGGATTTGCTTATTCTGAACATTTCATATAAATGGAATCATACAGTATGTGATCTTTCATTTCTGGCTTCTTTTCTTTCACTTAACATGGTGTTTTGAGGTTCATCTATGATTGAGCATATATCAGGACAAAAATTCATTTTTATGGCTGGATGATATTCCATTATATGGATTTTATTTATTTACCACATTTTATCCATTAATCAGTTGATGGATGTTTGGATAGTTTCCATTTTTTAGCTCTTATGAATAATGCTGCTATGAACATTTGTGTACAAGTTTTTGTGACAAGTTTTATTTCTTTTGGATGTATATGGTCATATGGTAACTCTATTTTTAAACTTCTGAGGAGCTGCCAAACTGTTTTCCAAGGTGACTGGATCCTTTTACATTCTCACCAACAGTATGATGTTATCTGGGCTTTTGCATTGATATTCGTCAGTAAAATTGGTCCACGGTTTTATTGTGCAATCTTTATTATATTTTAATAACACTGGTGTACTGGCTTCTTAAAAGAATTTGGAAGCTTTTCTTATCTTTGGAACCACTCTAAGTTACTACCATAGTGCTACATTACAATAATCTTTACCCCATTATTTTAGAAGTTATGATGAAATTGTATGAATTTGGATTTAGAATACTCTTTAGCCATGTGTATAGACTTTAGTTCCATGTACCAAATGTCTTTATTTTCAAAATGGAAATTTAAAGAGGGTGCCACTCCAGAGAAGTAATAGTGGACCCAAAGACAGAACTGATTAAGAACATTCCCCACTGGATCACCAAGGGAAAGCAGCAACATCACAGATGAACCAAAACAGTATTTCATTCATATGTATTCCTTCAAACAGATTATCTGACCAACATTGTTGATTTTATCCTGAAATAAAATTAATTTACATTCTAGTCTAGGAATAAGGCTAGGAGAAAGGTGAGGGAGAAATAAAATTAGATCTCAATGAAATTTTTACCCCAGAAGATCTGTAAGATTGATCAACTACACACAGTTGAGAGCTGACTGTAGGTGAGGTCCTGTCCTTTCTTTGTAAATACATTATGTCTATAAAGTGAACAAGAGAATGAGGTGGATGGAACTGGCTTTAATGAATGGAAATCTGGACAACTTTAAAACAATGAGCACTACAGTATTTAATGAGAAACTTTCAGAGAGAACTCTAATTCAGTAGTTCCCAGGTGAGGTCTTCAGACCAGCAGCATGAGCATCACCCAAGAGCCTGTTAGAAATGCAGAGTCTCAGGCCCCACTTCAGTCTTTCAGGGGATGGGACCCAACAATCTGTATCATAAGAAGGTCCACAAATGATTCCGATGCTGAAGTTTGAGAACTGCTGGTCCAGCTTATCACTTCTATGTTTCAAGGTTGACTTTAAAGCTGATCCCATCCTCTGGCTCCATGTTTTTACCTGTAATTTAGCCGAAATAAACTTATTTCAGAGTCCAAAAGGAAGACAGATTTGCCTAACTTTAGGAACCCCTGTGTTGGTGACCAGAATATTCTATACTGGTTAAGGAGGACTGGTAAACAGTTTTGAGATCTTGGAATGTAAGGTACTAATGAATTATTTTACTAATTATGTTTTCCACTTCAAATATCTCTGATTCTATGATTATATAAGCTGATTAACTTACATAGTAGCAAAACAAAGTGACAATAAAAAAATTAGTTATGTTAATTTAATAACAAATTACAACTATGTGCCTTTTGATATGAAATCATAAAATTAATTATTCTTGGTGTTTTCATTTACTTTTCTTTATTTTTCAGACTTATAAACTTGCAAGCATAGTGCATTTTAACAGAGGAATTTTGCTATTTCTTGCCAATTTCAAATTATAACTTCCAGCCTTGTCAGTTTTTGCTGCATGTATTTTTCACCTGTGTTGTTTGGTGTGTACATATTTAAGATTGCTATGTTTTCTTGATGGTTTGGCCCTTTTATTTTTATTTTTTATTTTTAAATAAATTTTATGTATTTATTTTTGGCTGCGTTGGGTCTTCGTCACTGCACATGGGCTTTCTCTACTTGCGGTGAGCGGGGTCTACTCTTTGTTGCGGCACGCGGGCGTCTCATTGCAGTAGCTTCTCGTTGTGGAGCACGGGCTCTAGGTGTGCAGGCTTCAGTAGTTGTGGCACGAGGGCTCAGTAGTTGTGGCTCATGGGATCTAGAGTGCAGGCTTAGTAGTTGTGGCGCAGGGGCTTAGTTGCTCCGCAGCATGTGGGATCTTCCCAGACCAGGGCTCAAACCCGTGTCCCCTGCATTGGCAGGCGAATTCTTAACCACTGTGCCACCAGGGAAGTCCTGGCTCTTTTAAATTAATATTTGCATGATACATCTTTTTCATCCTTTTACTACTTTCTTTTTTCCCCTGTGATGAGAACTTTTAAAGATCTGTTAGGATCTTTCTTCTATGTTCTACTTTCTTTTATCATTATATTTGAAATGAATTTCTTATAGACAATATTGTTAGGTCATGTTTCTTAATGTACTCTGCCAATCTCTGGTTTTTAACTGATATGTTTAGACCATTCATATATAATGTAATTATTGATATGTTTCTGCCATTTTATTTTTTGTTTCTGTTCTCCATTTTTTTGTTTCTCTCTTTTCTTTTTTCTTGCCTTTCTGTGAGTTATTTGAACACATTTTAAACATTACATCTCAATTTATCTATAGTAGTTTTTACTATGTTTCTTAATAAAACAGTAGCAGTAGCTTCTAGCAGTGGTTCTAGGTATTATGTTACACATCTATAATTTATCACAATCTACTGATGGCATCATTTTACAAGTTTGAGTAAAGTGTGGAAACTTTACCTCCCTTTATATCCCTTTGCCCTTACCCACTTACAACATAGTTGTCTTAAACATTCTTCTGCATTTTGAACCACATCAGATAGTGTTATAATTTTTGCTTCAAACGTCAGACATAATTTACCTTATAGTTTTCTTTTTGTCTCCTTGATGTTCTAAGATTCCTTCTTTAATTTCCTTTTATTTGAGAATGTCTTGGTTTCTCCTTCATTTCTGAAGGATATTTCCTCCACATAGGAGATTCTGGGCTGACAATTCTTTTCTTTTGCCACTTGAAACATGTGCCACTGCCTTGTGACTCTCCCTCAGTTCTCACCATCTCCTCTCTAATGAGCCCCAGGTATTATAAATCAGTTTCATTTATGTGACAACTTCTCCCTTCAGTCTGTTAACCCACTCCAGTTGTTGTCGTGTACTCCTGGTGCACAGCTTTCATCCTGGGATCTTTGTTCATAACCATCATGAGAATTCCCTTCTCATTTCTCCTGTTGGCTCTCCATTTCTTGTATTTCTCATTTTTATTATTTCTCAGATTGCTGCAGGAAGAATTTTTTTTGGAACTTTGAATTTCTGAAGATTTTTTTTCCTACACTTGCACTCAGGTGGTGACTAGTCTGGATATAAAATTTCAGGTTTCCTAAGAATTTTGAAGGCATTGTTCTATGCCTTTATCATTTGTATGTGACTTGGTTTGGATTTTAGGGGGGTTTTGTTTTTTTGTTTATTGTATGTTTTCACCTTCTCTGGCTTCTCTGGTGCTCTGAAATGTAACGACGTGCCTTGTCGGTCTATTTTCATCTGCAATGCTGACCCTCAATGTGCCCTTTCAGTTTGGCAATTAATGTCCTTCAACCGTGAACAATTTTCAATAATTTCTTTGCTTTCCTCTTTGTTTTTTTCTGTACTCTTTCTGAAATTCTGTTTCTTTGAATGTTGGTCTTTATAAACCAATCCAGTTCTTTTAAAAAATCTTTTTACCCTAAATTCTAGGAGATAACCTCAACTTTCTTTTCCAACTTCTATTGAGTTTTTCTGCTATCTTATTACATCCTATTTTTAATTTCCAAGAGTCTTTGTCAGCTTGTTTTTTCTCATTTGTGTTTCGTGGATGCAATTTGTTCTTATCTCTTGAGGATTTTTTGAAAGTTGGGTTTATTGAGATGTTTACATGCAAAAAAAATAAAAATTTATACTATTAGAGTTTTGACAGGTAACTACTACCATAATCAAGATATAAAAAGTTCTTTGGGGACTTTGACCGTCACTGATGTTAGTATTTTTAGGAGTGTGTGTGTGTGTGTGTGTGTGTGTGTGTGTGTGTGTGTGTGTGTGTTTTCCTCTGGGACTGATCAGAGTTCCCAAAGAGGCATCTTCTGTACTCTTCCCCTGGAGTATTTAAGCCTGGCTGCAAGCCTCTGTGAGGCATGTGGTTGGTAGAAAGAAGGTTAGAGGTCTTAACATTTAGTATGTAAACTTTCACTTGATCGCCCTGTTTTAGAATATGTTCCTCTCACCCACATTTGTGCCTGGTGTTTCCCATCCCAAGGACTCTGTTTTAGATTTTCCATACAATAAAACTACAGTTTTTTACTGAAACGGAGAAGGGGATCTAGGACTCTTAACTGTGTCTTAAATGGATATTCATTCATTGTACTTGTTCTTAAGCCCACCTTTATCCCACTTTTTGAGGTCCTCAGTATTGCCAATTTCTGAACCTTTGGGGGATTCTGCTTTTCACCTTTCCTCGCTGATGCTTTAGGATTTTGCTTTCTCAGATCTGCTAAGTCATTTATCACTTATGCTTTGCAGTTTCCAAAATGTTGTTGCCATTGCCTCATCTTCTATTCTTTGCCCTTATGGGGTTTATGCTTTTAAAATCTTCTTTACTGTCATTGTAATAGGGTTTCAGGGAAGGTAAAAGTAATTGCATGTGTTTAGTCCATTATCTTTAACTAAAAGTCCCCCTTTCTTTCAAAAACAAAACAAGCAAACAAAAAAGCTTACCTTGTGGACAAGACCCTTTATGATCTAGCTTCTGCCTATCTCTCCAGCCTCATTTCTCACTCTGCTGCAGCACACCCCCAGCCTAAGCTCTAGTCACATGCATCTACTTAACAGATTGCCAAACAAATCATTTTGCTTCATGCCTTTCAGTTCTACACATGCTATTTTCTCAATGTGCTATTTGCCCCAGAAGACTTTTCCTCAGTGGAGATTTGCTGACTTGCATGGGTGCCCCTCTGTCAGAGTGCTTATTGTATTACTGCAATTATTTATTTACTTTTCTAAAAGTCTCATCCTAGAGGTTTCATAACCTGGGGGCACAAGTGGATGGGCTGTCCCTGAATTAGCCACAAGAAATCATAAAATACCCTGAAATTGATTGCAGAATTTCCTGTGTTTGTGTATATTTTTGGAAAATTCTCTAAGACAGATTTTTTTTTTTTTTACTAAGAATGTGTATCAGAAAAGCCTGTGGGCAGGGTCGGGGAGGGAGAGGGATAGACTGGGAGTTTGGGGTTGGTAGATACAAACTATTATTTAGAATGGATAAACCACAAGGTCCTAATGTGTAGCACAGGGAACTATACTCAATATCCTGTGATAAAACATAATGGAAAAGAATATTAAAAAAGAATGTCTCTATGTGTGTAACTGAGTCAGTTTGCTGCACAGCAGAGATTGCCACCACATGGTAAATCAACTGTACTTCAATAAAAAATTTTTTTAATGATATAAATACCTGTGGGGCTTTTTAAAAATATAATTGCTTTGGGCTTTTTTCCTGACACCTGCTGAGTTATAGTCTGAAATTAGGGCCCAGAAAGATGTATTTTCAAAAAGCTTCCTAAATGATTCTTTAGAACAGGATCTCTGTCCGTCATCTACATTAACTCCAGGGCCTGGCATATAATGAATGCTCAGTAAGTGTTTAAAACAAGAATGAGGGAGAAACTTGGGTTTCAGGGCATGACCTGAAATAAATTTGCTATGTGAAACCTGAGTGCAAGTGGGAAAGTCACTAATATCCTCTGTTACATAAATGAAGTCACAGCATCTATTTTCTGCCCTTTGGATATAACTGGAGGAACAAAAGAATGTGGTTTATATTTTTCAAAGATGGAAGAAATCTTTGGAGAGCTAGCTGCACGAATGAAAGAAAAATTTAAAGGTTGGGCATAAAACAAGTCAGATATATATAGTCTGATTTTGGTTCCCCTGGCTGCTTATGGTTGTATATGACCCAGTGATTTGCTTCCAAAAATTTAGGCTTCCGTGCATTCGAATCTCAAGATACCACTACTATTAGACCTGATTTCATAAACTTTAATAATATATGGCTAGTGATATGGAAAATGGGGAGATTGACATGTTGTGTTGGCAAAAAGTACATGCCATATTATTGTAACTGGTTGCCACTTAAGAATGAGAACAGAAAGAACTTTACTGGAATCCCCTGCCTTGTGCTTCCTCTATGTTTAAGGCTTTTAAAAAATGTATGACTTAGAACTACATTCATACCTCAGAGATATTGCAGGTTTGGTTTCAGACCACCGTAATAAAGCAAGTCACACAAATTTTTTGGTTTCCCATTGCATATAAAAGTTATGTTTACACTATACTATATGTAGTTTATTAGGTGTGCAGTAGCATTATGTTTAAAAAAATGTACATACCTTAATTTAAAAATACTTTATAAGCAAATATTACAATAAAGCAAGTCACATGATTTGTTTGGTTTCCCAGTGCATATAAAAGTTATATTTATACTATACTGTAGTCTATTAAGTGTGCAATAGCATTATGTTTAAAAAAATGTACATACCTTAATTTAAAAATACTTTATTGCTAAAAATTGCTAGCCATCATCTGAGCCTTCAACAAGTCGTAATCTTTTTCTGGTGGAAGATCTTGCCTCAGTGTCGATGGCTGCTGACTGATCAGGGTGGTGGTTGCTGAAGTTGGAGTGGCTATGGCAGTTTCTTAAAATAAGACAGCAGTGAAGTTTGCTGCATCAATTGACTCTTCCTTCCACAAATGATTTCTCTGTAGCATGCAGTGCTGTTTGATAGCACTTTACCCACTGCAGAACTTCTTTCAAAATTGGAGTCAATCCTCTCAAACCCTGCCGCTGCTTTATCAACTGAGTTTGGCAATATTCTATATAAATTCTTTCCCGTCATTTCAACAGTTTTCACAGCATCTTCACCAGGAGTAGATTCCATCTCAAGAATCCATCTTCTTTGCTCATCCAGAAAAAGCAGCTCCTCATCTGTTAAAGTTTTATCATGAAATTGCAGCAATTCAGTTACATCTTCCAGCTCCACTTCTAATTCCAGTCCTCTTGCTCTTTCTACCACATCTGTAGTTATTTCCTCCACTGAAGTCTTGAACCCCTCAAAGTCATCCATTAGGGTTGGAATCAACTCTTCCAAAATCCTGTTAAAGTTGATATTTTGACCTTTTCCCATGAGTCACAAATGTTTGTAATGACATCTAGAATGTTGAATCTGTTCCAGAAGTTTTTCAATTTACTCTGCTATAGCCTTACAAAATATATTTCGTAAGTAATAAGACTTGAAAGTCAAAATTACTCCTTGATCCATGGGCTGAAGAATGGATGCTCGTTAGCAGGCATAAAAACAACATGAATCTCATGGTACGTCTTCATCGGAGCTCTTCGGTGACCAGGTGCATTGTGAATGAGCAGTAATATTTTGCAGGGAATCTTTTTTTCTGAGCAGTAGGTCTCAACAGTGGGCTTAAAATCTTCAGTAAACCATATTGTTAACACATATGTTTTCATCCAGGCTTTGTTGTTTCATTTATAGAGTTCAAGTAGAGTTGATTTAGCATAGTTCTTAAGGGCCCTAGGATTTGGGGAATGGTAAGTGATCACTGGCTTCAACTTAAAGTCATCAGCCACATTAGCCCCTAAGAAGAGAGTCAGACTGTCCTTTGAAGCTTTGAAGCCAAGCTTTGACTTCTCTCTTAGCTATGAAAGTCCCAGGTGGCATCTTCTTCCAACAGAAGGCCGTTTCATCTCCATTGAAAATCTGCTGTTCAGTGTAGCCACCTTCATTCATTATCTTAGCTAGATCTTCTGGATAACTTGCTACAGCTTCTACATCAGCACATGCTGCTTCACTTTGTACTTTTATGTTATACAGATGGCTTCTTTCCTTAAACCTCATGAGTTAACCTCTGTTAGCTTCAAACTTTTCTTCTGCAGCTTCCTTACCTCTCTCAACCTTTATTAAAGAGAGTTAGGGCCTCGCTCTGGAATAGGTTTTGGCTTAAGGGAATGTTGTGGCTAGTTTGATCTTCTATCCAGATCACTAAAACTTTCACCATGTCGGCAGTGAGGCTTTTTCACTTTACCATTCGTGTGTTCATTGGAATGGCACTTTTAATTTCCTTCAAAACTTTTCCTTTGCATTCACAACTTGCCTAACTGGTGCAAGAGGCCTAGCTTTCAGCCTTCTCGCTTTTGACATGCCTTCCTCACTACGCTTAATCATTTCTAGCTTTTGACTTGAAAGGAGAGACTTGCCACTGTTCCTTTCACTTGAACACTTAGAGGCCGTGGTAGGGTTATTCACTGACCTAATTTCAATATTGTTGTGTCTTAGGGAGTAGGGAGATCCGAGGAGAGGGAGAGAGTGGGGAATAGCCAGTCAGTGGAGCAGTCAGAACACACACATTTGTCAGTTAAGTTCACCATCTTATGTGGACAAGGTTCATGGTGCTCAAAAACAACTACAATAGTAACATCAAAGATCCCTGATCACAAATTGTTATAACAAATATAATAATGGAGAAGTTTGAAATATTGTGAGAATGACCAAAATGTGACACAGACATGAAGTGAACAAATGCTGTTGGAAAAATGGTGCCAATAGACTTGCTTGATGCAGAGTTGCCACAAACTTTCAATTTGTTTAAAAAAAACAAAAAAACACAATATCTGTGAAGTGCAGTAAAATGAGGTATGCCCACATGTCCTTTGCTTTACTTGTAAGCCGCTTTTACATAGCGTAGAGCTGTTGTATTTTTATGTGTGTTAAGGAAAGGATCAGGCTCGTTTGCTTTTTGTATTTTCCATTTATTATTTTTATTTTTTGTCTAGGTATTTAAGAGATTATGGCATCTGAAACCCACAATGTTAAAAAACGCAACTTTTGTAATAATATTGAAGATCATTTCATTGATGTTCCTAGAAAAAGGATCTCTAATTTCACTAATAAGAACATGAAGGAGGTAAGTAAGTCCATGGTTTCTAGGAATGGGTAAGACAGTATCTCAGTCTGTTTGGGCTGCTACACAAACAGAATACCATAGACTGTGTGGCTCATAAACAACAGAAATTTATTTCTCACAGTTTTGGAGGCTGAGAAGTCCAAGATCAAGGCCCTAGCAGAGTTGGTATCCAGTGAGGGCCCACTTCCTGGTTCATAGATAGCTTTTCTCTACTTCCTCACATGATAGAAGGGGAGAGAGAGATTTCTCTGGGCTCTCTATTATAAGGACACTAATCTTATTCATGGGGTTTTACTTTTATGACCTAATCACCTCCTGAAAGCCTTACTTCCTAATACCGTCACTCTGGGGGTTAGGATTTCAACAGAGGAATTTTGGGGAGACACAGTCTTTCTTTCAGTTTGACACAATTTAAACTGCTAAGTCTATGGATACTTCTGGTTAAAGTGTTTAAACAATGGGAGGGTGACAGTTCTGCTCAATCTGCCAAAATTGAGTAGAATTAATAAAATAATTGAAATTTGTATTCCAAAAGCTCTGAAAACTTTTTGGCAGTATATTGTTTTGATATAGTATAATTTGAATACTTTAGTTTAATTTTAGAGGAATCACAGAGATGCTTTTTGTTCACCATTGCAGGGCTCATTAGCACTGATATAATTTCTTAAAATCATATTAAAATTCAACTCATTTATTTAGCACTCTGTATATATAATATATGACTAGTAGCATGGAAACTAGCCAGATGGGTATGTTGTGTTGTTAAAAATACCTACATACAATGTTGTTGTAACTAATGATTGAGAGTACAGCATCAGTACAGTAAAAGCTTTAATCTGAAAAATTTAATAGTTCAATTTCAGACTTGTTGACATTAATCACAAAGTTTACATAGCTTTGTTAAGGAACTTAAATATGCTGCAACTATCTACTTTTATTTTTCAGGTTAAGAAATCTCCAAAACAGTTGGCTGCTTACATAACTAGGTAAGAGCTTCTTTAAAGTTTGTGGGAAACAGCAAATATTGAAAGCTGGGTAAGAGTGAAAATGGGAGGGGGGGAAGTATTGTCTTTTAGTATAATAATATTAATTTATTGTCAAACAACTCCTTTGTGCCAGGTACTGTGCTAAACATATCAATATTAGATAGGTATCATTACCCCAAACAGTTGATGAGTGAAACTAAAGACTTGTGATTTCTTTAGGATTGTACATCCAGAAGGTGGTAAAAACGGCATTTACTCTCAGATCTGCCGAATTCCAAAGGCGCTTTCTACTAAGCCACTGGTTCTCAAAGTGTGTGATCTATGGACCCTGGAGGTCCCAAAGGCCTTTCAAGGACTTTGTGGGGTCAAAACTATCTTCATAACAATACTAAGACATTATTTACCTTCTTCATTTCCACTCTCTTACAAGTATACAGTAGAGTTTTCCAGCGGCTACATGATATTTGATATCACAATATATGGAATGCAGAAGCAGATATGAGGATCCAGCTGTCTTCTGTTAAACCAGATTAGAGATTTTCCACAAATGCAAAACAGTGCCATTCTTCTCACTATATTTTTTGTTCGTTTGTTTTGGAAAATAAAGGATTTTTTAAAAAATATTCTATGTAGTATGTAATGACTTTATCTTTTTCTTTTTCTGGCTGTGCTGTGAGGCATGTGGGATCTTAGCTCCCCGACCAGGGATTGAACCCACGCCCTCAGCAGTGGAAGTGTGGAGTCCTAACCACTGGACCGCCAGGGAATTTCCCCGAGTTTATCATCTTTAAAATTAATTAACAAATTTTCTGTTTTAGTTTCTGATTCATCAAATATCAGTAGATATTGCCCACATAAAAAAAATTCTTTTGAGACCTCAGTAATTTTTAAGAGTGCAAACCATCCTGAGGTCAAAACATTTGAGAACCACTATACTAAACCATGAGATGTGCTCAGTAGTATTTTATCTTATTCAAACAAATTAAATGTACTTCAGCTTAATCGAAATAAGTGTTCTCTTTTATTTTATATTAAAATATATATTCAGACTTGCCTGATTCAAATTAAAATATTCAGACTTGCTCACTTATTGTGTCACTTTGTTAGAAAAAGATTAGGTGACTAGAAATTTTCATACTTCCTGAATACCCTGTAATATTTCATTTTAAAAGTATCTAGTTAAAAAAACCCCCAAAACAAAAAAAAGTATCTAGTTATTATGCCTCTTCATTTTCTTTTTTTCCCCTTTTGGTATAAAGTACCATCCTTTTCATTGTTTTCCAGATGGTTTGTAATTTCCCTTTTATTTTCCTCTTCAATCTAAGAGTTAAGGTTTTAAAAAATTATTCTTCTTGCTTCTAATTTTAGTGGATTGTGATCACAAAATGTGGCCTACTAAATCTTTCTCTTTAAAAACTTTTAAAGGTTTTCATATGATTCTTTTTCATTTAAGAAAATCAATTCTTTTTACAGAACAGTTGGACAAGCTGTGAAAAGCCCAGATAAACTACGTAAGGTGATCTATCACAGAAAGAAAGTTCATCATCCTTTTCAAAATCCTTGCTACAGAAAAAAGCAGTCCCCCAACAGCGGGGGCTGTGACATGGCAAATAAAGAGAATGAGCTGGCTTGTGCAGGCCGCCTCCCTGAGCAAGTGCGGCAGGGTAGTCGACCATATCTAGTTAGCCCCAGTGATTCTGGTTCTTCACAGGCAGAAAGCCCATCATCAAAATATAGTGGGTTTTTTTCTGAGGTAAGTCATTTATATAAGTTTAACTTTATTCCTGTTTTAATACTGGCTTTTTCCTTTGCCATAGTCTACTAGCAAAATAGTTCACTGCTGATTGAATTCAGACTATTTGAGAGACTGTAACTCCCTGAGACAATTTTTCTAGATTAACTAAATTTGAATCCGTTGTTTATTCCATTTTTCCAAGTTAGTGATATCTGAGATGGAATGAAATGATTAACAAGCTGCTGTAAATATCCAGAATGGAAAGTTGGCCAGTAGAGACTTAAAAAAAAGGAAAAGAAGAAATCTTGCCTAACAATTGGACCACGAAAGCCAGTTATCCAGGCACATTTTTCTGGGCTCTCAAAATTGCCATTGGAAAGGTTTTTAAGGCAAACCTGCTTAGTTTTGCTGTTCTTCTGGCTCAGGCAAAGTTAGTTGTTTGAACAGGTTCACGTGAATTGTTTTGGGTGATAGAAATGTTCTAAAACTGGACTGTGATGATGGTTGCACAACTCCATAAGTTTATTAAAAATCATTGAATTACGTATTTTAAATATGTGTGAGTTTTATGGTATGTAAATTATACCTCAGGAAAACCATTTTTTTAATGGTTATTTGAAAGAATGGTTTGTTAAAATTCATAAACACGAGTTTACAATAGTAATCATTACATGTTTATTGTATATGTTATAGAAAATAAATCCAAAGGAAAAAATTATCTGTAATTTCAACATTTGTAAATAACAGTATTAAATTTTTGATGTGTCTTTTTTCTCCATATTATATTGTTTGATAATTTGATTTTTGTGTTTAATAAATTTGAATATTTTTCCATGTAATTAAATAACACTTCTACAGTTTTTTCCCTTTCAGTTTTATTGAGATATAGTTGACATACAGCATTTTAAAAGTTTAAGGTATACACATAATGATTTGACTTAACTACATCATGAAATGATTACCTCATTAAATTTAGTGAACATCCATCATATATAGATACAAAAATTTAAAAATGGAAAAAAAAATTTTTCCTTGTGGTGGGAACTCTTAGGATTTACTCTCTTAACAGCTTTTATATATAAAATACAGCAGTGTTAATTATATTTACCAAGTTGTACATTACATCCCTAGTGCTTATTTATCTTATAGCTAGAAGTTTGTACCTTTTGACTGTCTTCCTCCAGTTTCCCCTCAGCCACGCCCCGCCTCTGGTAACCACAAATCTGATCTCTTTTTTTGTGAGTTTGTTTATTTGTTTGTTTTGATGTATAATAGACCTACAACACTATGTTAGTTCCTGGTGCACAGCGTAGTGATTTGATATTTCTGTACATTTCAAAATGATCACCATAATAAGTCTAGTTACCATCTGTCACCATACAAAGATATTATATAATTAATGGATACGTAACATTACATTGCTTAAATTTACCTTAATTTCTTTAACTATGACTTGGTAAACTTAGTATTGTTTCTATCTGGCATGACAGTTTGAAAAGCATTTTCTGTGGCATACAAGCAAAAAAAGAATATTTTTATATTTAAATGGTCATAAGTATGTAGATGAATGAAAATGAGCATTATATGCAGGATAATAATTACAAGTAAATAATACAGAAGAAAGGTAGAAAACAAAGTGTTATTAACTGAAACCATAATGAAATGATGCAAAGAGTCCATTTGCCAGTGGAAGTGTTCCTGTGTAAATAAGATCCTGGGGAAGTTCCCTGGTGGTCCAGTGGTTAGGACTTGGCGCTTTTACTGACATGGGACTAGGTTCGATCCCTGGTCAGGGAACTAAGATCCCGAAAGCTGCTCAGGGAGGCCAAAAGGAAAGATCCTGGAGTAATAGAAAGTTAGTAATGCTAGGAGAAATGAAGGAAGTGTGTATGGTATCTGTGAGAAAAGAGGGAGCAAGGAGAATTTAATAGTGAATTTTATGAACCGTGGAGAATAGGATACCTGCAGGTACCTAAACCTTAGTGTTACAGAGGATCACTGTCATACTAAGTCATTCACAAATATTTATTTATGGCTCCCTGCTGTGCATTGCATTCTGCAGGCTCTGAGAAATGGATTGGTGGGTGAAAAACAGACACTACCCCTACTTTCATGTAGTTATAGAAGTGATGAGGCCGACACAGATCAGAAAATCAAAGAAACTACATACCCTGAAGGAAAAGAACATGTGACTATATAGTCCAGAAATCTGGCCTAGATTGGGACCTAGGTTTGTTCTTCAGTTGAACTGAGGGAATAAACATTCTCAGTGAAAATGCCTTAAAGCTGCAGTTTCACATTTGTATTTGTGCCGCAGTGTGGCATTTTTTCAAGGGCTTCCTTTAACCTTGCTCCCATTTCACTACTTTTCACAAACCTGCATTAACCTCACACTTAACTAATGGGTTTATTGATTGTTCTTTTGTTGTTTCAGATGTTTTTTCCTGATTGACTAGTGCCTGCTCTAAAAACCTAAATGTAAAAGTGATGCTATATTATTTTGTCAAAGTTCAAATATACATAACCTTTTCACCCGGCAGTTGCACTCCTAGGTATATACCAAGAGAATTGAAAACATAAGTCCACACAGGTATTTATGAACAGATGCTTATAACATTTTATAATAGCCAAAAGTGGAAACAATCCAAATGTCCATCAATGGACTATGGGTAAATAAAGTGTCATATTCCATACAATAGAATATTATTTGATCATTAAAAAGGAGTAAAACACCAATATATGCTACACTGTATATAAATCTTGATCTTTCACACATCATGCTATGTGAAAGAAGCCGCACACAAAAAAAGGCCACGTATTGTATGATTCAATTTATGTGAACTGTCCAAATTAGGTAAAGTCACAGGGACAGAAAGTAGATTAATCGTTGTGAGGAGCTGGAGAGAGGGGAGAATGGAGTCCAGGGTTTCTTTTGGGAGTGACGAAAAGGTTCTAAAATTCATTATGGTGGTACTCGCACAACTGTGTGAATGTATATACTAAAAATTACTGAATTGTACATTCAAAATGGGTATGTGAATTATATCTTAATCTGTTATTGAAAAAAATTGGATCTAGCTGTTCCAGTTCTAAAAATCCTATAGAAGGTTTTGTACAAGTGTACGTATTTATATACATAAGGATGTTCATTGATGCACAGTTTTAATAGGGAAAAACCAGAATCAATCTAAAATTATGGTACATAAAGACTGGAGAATATGTAATTGTTTTTTAAAAATGAGACTGATCTATGTTTTGACATTGAAAAATCTTCATAATGTGTGTGAAAAAACAAGGTTTTCAAAAATGTAGATATTCGAATATTTTAATTTTATATCTACCTAATTTGTCTTTGTCTAAAAAGTGGTTTGAAAGATACTTACCAGTCTGTTAACTGTGATTACTCCTGAGGAATGTTAGTTGTTTTTGTGGGCAAGTAGAGAATATTCACTTTTTATTTTATAAAGTTTTGTGCTACTTGAACTTTTTACAACAGGAATATATTACCTTAATTATACAGAAGAAAATGAATGAATTTAAATACTTGTGACAAAACTCAATTTCTGTGGTTCCCTACTCATGCTATTCAGTTGGTAATGATTAGCCTATATGTTTACCTTTTTATTTAATACACATTATATATTAAATCCCAGGTTTGTAGGTGAGTAAAAATAATTTATTCTATGAACTATTGAGATTTAAAAGGAAAAATGGTAGCAAATAAGAAAAAGTATTGATAAAAAATAAACAGGTCCTGGGCTTCCCTGGTGGCGCAGTGGTTGCGCGTCCACCTGCCGATGCAGGGGAACCAGGTTCGCGCCCCGGTCTGGGAGGATCCCACTTGCCGCGGAGCGGCTGGGCCCGTGAGCCATGGCCGCTGAGCCTGCGCGTCCGGAGCCTGTGCTCTGCAAAGGGAGAGGCCGCAACAGTGAGAGGCCTGCGTACCGCAAAAAAAAAAAAATAAAAAAAAAAAATAAATAAATAAACAGGTCCTAAATTTATTCAAATCATTTGTTTACTGTGTTCACTGCAGTATTCCTTTCTGTGGGCCAGTAAAAGGAATCATCTTTGCCTAATTTTAAAATATGTTTACCAGAATAATTTAATTGAAAAAAATAGTTTCATGTCATATCTCAATGTGCTTTTTAACAAATTAGATTCCTGCCTTTCAGGTTTCTCAGGACCATGAAACAATGGCACAGGTTTTGTTCAGCAGGAATTTGAGATTGAATGTAGCTTTAACTTTCTGGAGAAAGAGAAGTATAAGTGAACTTGTAGCTTATTTGGTGAGGTAAGTGTGACCCTTTATGGTTTTGTTCAGTAAAAGTAATTTCCAATGTATTATGTAGAAGTGCCTCTTCTTTTTTATGTTATACTGGCTAAAATTTTGAACTTCCTATGTTTAGCTTCAGTAGTAGCAGTATGGTTTAAATTACATTTATCTTCAGTCTAAGAGTAACCAAAATACAGAAAACCATCTGTTTTATCAGATTGAACAAAGCTGTTACCTTCTCTGATTAAGATTCTTATCTATAAAACTAAGAGATACCATTATGGGAAAACCAACCTTTTAAAAATCCCCTTTGAGTGAAAATTTTAACCATTACCTTCCTCACTGTATTTAAGTCTCCTCAGATGTTACCTTGGTGAGGCCTTCCTTGACTACCTTATTTAAAAATACGTATTTCTTCACTCCCTATCCTTCTTTCCCATTTTATTTTTCTCCATAGCCCTTACCACCATCAACATACTTTATATATTTCACTTGTTTATTGTCTGTCCCTGCCCTCTCCACCTCTTCCCACACTCACACACATATTGAAATACAAGCCCCATTTCTTTGTTCACTGCTGTATCCCTAACAACTGACTCAGCATAGACACTCAGATCATTTGTTGAATGAGTACATTTCTCAAAAGCAGTGTGAAGGTTATAATATGAAAATAAGGAAATCAGCTATCTAAGCAATTTTGTTCCCACAGGATAGAAGACCTTGGAGTTGTGGTGGATTGCCTTCCTGTGCTCACCAATAGGTATAAAGAATATTTTTCAGAAACAAAGTACATTTAAAGAAGGACAAATTATGACCTGTTCATAATTTTATAACTTAGTATTTATTTACTTTAGTTTACAGGAGGAAAAACAATACATCTCACTTGGCTGCTGTGTAGACTTGTTGCCTCTAGTAAAGTCACTACTTAAAAGCAAATTTGAAGAGTAAGTGCTAATCTGAATCTCAATTCATTTTTCTCTTTCAGCATCCTTGATTTTGTGCCTTATAAGTGCATAGTGGTAAACTGAGCTCCATGAGACATACATGGTTTCTGTTTTCCAGGAGCTTATAGTCCAATTAGGAAAAGAATATGGAATGACTAAAGAACAATTATAAAACTGTCTATAAACATGTTACATAAAGTATAGTTTTGTGAAAGTAGTGAAATAAATTTTTTAAAAGGGAAAGATAAGTGTGTATGTGTTTTTTGAGGGGGGTAGAGTGTCATCTTTTCTAAAGGCTTCTTGGATGAAAACAGTTGAATTTTGTCATGAAATGTCATTTCAGATATATAATAGTTGGTTTAAACTGGCTTCAAGCAGTCATAAAAAGGTGGTGGTCAGAACTATCATCCAAAACAGAAATTATAAATGATGGGTGAGTATACCTTTAAACTCATACTAATAAAGTTTCTTTTCAGGAAAAGCAGCTTGATTAAGCTAGGTGAGAATTTTATTTCATGATTATCAGTATATAATACTTATTCTCTTCATTTTCAGAGAAATATTAAATTGGGATACTATATGTGAAAAGTTGAATTCCAGAGCCCAGTAACCCCCTGTATATATTGTTCTGGCAGAATCCTACCCTTCGTTTTGGGAGGCAAAAGCACAGCAGTGGTTTAACCCTTATATCCATTAGAAAGGAGTGAGAGAGAGAAAAAGAGATGGCTTTTAGTGGAATAAGATTGAGGCACAGGAATGGAGTCATCCTGCGGGGTCCTTTGGCTCCCAGACATTAACATGAGAGTCCAGTGTGGATGACTACACTTCTAAAAACTGTATTATAATCATAATTTGAGTATTGCCTTGATGTGAAAATGTGTGGGTATTCTACCAAATAAGCCAGATTATCATGAAGCTACAAAAAAAAAAAAATCTCCCAACAGTTTCCTTTAAATCCATAATTTGCTTTCTAGGTTCTCAGAATTTTCCCACTTTCCCACTTCATACTCGATTGTCTGAATGTTCCAAATGCCTGTTGTTTTCTTACTTTCTTTAACAACTAAGTAACCTTTAATTTCCATGATTGACATGTACTAGTTTAAAGAGTTGCTTGACTTCAAATGGTATAATTGTATTCTGAAAAATACTTGAAAATTTTAAAGGTGTTTTCATTAAGTGTATTTACTACCAAAGTCCATATCTTACTATATTTGCATTTTTTCTTCTTTTTTTTCTCCTAGAAATATTCAGATTTTAAAACAACAATTAAGTGGATTGTGGGAACAGGAAAACCATCTTACTTTGGTTCCAGGATATACTGGTAATATAGCCAAGGTAATCTATATTTAAGCTTAATTAAAAATTAGACATACTGTAATAGTATTATACATTCATAAACGAACTCTTTCAAATGTCCAATTCAGTACTACTCTAATAACGTCTAAAGTCAATTTCATATTTATAAACGCTTAAGGTCCTCTGGATATGAATATGACTGGCAAGGAATACAGGAATTAGTCATTGAATGTGTTTCAGATACAGCCACAGAAATAATGTGGTAGTAGGTATTTAATGACCTAGCTCCAATTAGAGGAAAATATTTGAAGAAAGATCAAGAACCCAGGTTAAAAAGGCAACTGAAAAGACAGTGCTACTCAGGAAGCAAGGGGTGAGGAACATAATCAGTTTGGGGTATTTTTACTTGGCTTTTGCTAATGTCATGCTTTTTTGGGAAAGTTAAATTGCTCAAATCACAGTATGAATTTGACATCGTTCTTTATTGATTTGCTTGTCTCAAAGGAAAAGGTACATTGTTATTTTGGATTTTAATATTTAAACTCCAGAATAGTTTTGGTAGTTAAAATATAACTGCAGGAAAAAAATCACTGTTAAGAAATATTTCCAGGGCTTCCCTGGTGGCGCAGTGGTTGAGAGTCCGCCTGCCGATTCAGGGGACGGGGGTTCGTGCCCCAGTCCGGGAGGATCCCACATGCCGCGGAGCGGATAGGCCCATGAGCCATGGCTGCTGGGCCTGTGCGTCTGGAGCCTGTGCTCCATAGCGGGAGAGGCCACAACAGGGAGAGGCCCGCGTACGACAAAAAAATATATATATATATTTCCACCCTTGTATTCAGCATACTGCTATCATATAAATGGGTATTAGCCAGAAATATAAAAACTTCCTTTGGTTTAAAAAAATACAATATTTATATTTATGTCTTAGACTTATTTATAAAATTCTTCTTGGAATACCTTCATGAGAGGAAGCATAATGATGTATCAAGCAAGTGTGTTACCACTGTGTATAATTTTACTGTGTAGAATTCTTAATGATGAAAATGTTATGAATGGAAATCAATTTCCTGAAGTTCTTTTATTGTTAAAATTTTAATTGTTCTTTTGATAATAGGAGGGAAAATGAAGTAAAAGTTGACAGAAAATAGAATACGTGATATATCACCTTTTTGTGGAAGTGCCTTGTCTTCTTAGTAGTAGAACTGAAAAATTGTTTCCTTAGAAATTTGCTTTCAATTGTAATTTTTTATAAAGGGAGAAGCTTTATTGTGAACATAACCTTAAGATACTGTATTTATTATTGCAAACAATATTGAGTGATTAAAAGATCTGTGAAGTTCCTTGAGCTATGATAAAACCTCTTTTACAATATTAAACCCTCAATGCAATTTTTTGAGGGTAGAAATCAGAACGGCTATCCTCAAGCTGGTCTAGAGTTTATATAGCACTGAAGGAGTTGCTGTGAATGATGTAATGATCTTGCTTAGCTATAAAAGCAGAGTTGTTTGATCACAGAGACTAAAACATTCACTAAGCACTTTGCAAACACTTATTGAGCACATGCTGTGTGCTACAAAAGTGCAGATAAAATGTTGAGTAAGACAAATCTTTTGCCCTCAAAAGGTCACAAAGGGAAACAGGCAAAGCTAGTGACCAAAAGGGAGAAGAAAATGGGGTGTGTGTATGTGTTGTATTTACAGTACTGGCTAATGAAATGTTTTTGTTTTATTCTCTAAGGATGTAGATGCTTATTTATTACAGTTGCATTGAGAGACTTCGTCTACTAAATAGCATTTGGTTATTCAAAGCATCCCTGGACTATATGATTTCCCAAAAAAATGTCAACCGAGAACTGTGAACTGTGGAAGAAGTCAAAACCATTTTTTCCTTTAAAAAGCCACATAATGAAACCACTAATGAAACGCTAAGGATCTACTTCACATTGAAGTGGAAAAATATCCAAAAGGAGCAGCTTCAACTTTAATGAGGTGAAAGTGCACTATGAAGATTGTTCACCTTTGCTGCAATTTGGGATTTAGTTTAAGAACTACTGGGTCTTAATGCAATCCTGCATAAGAATATAATTTATACTATGTGAAAAATAAGACAGGACTTATTACTAGGAATTACAAAGACCAATCATCATTACTTTTTTAAGATTGTGTTTTATAAGAAAACACTTAAATGTGTGCAGCTACTATTTTCTTATGTTGAAAAGACTTTGAAAGTTTAAACCATCATAGCAGATAATCAATACTAAAAGTTTTTTGTTCACACTGAGATACTGTGTATGCGGAATGCCTTAATTATTAATAAGCCAATGTGTATGATACCAATATCTGTTTAAGAAAATTAAAACCAACCATGCTTCTGGCATGATAAAATCATGGAATTAAATCAGGGGTTTCCATTCATGTAGAATGTTGTTGTTAAAACTTATTCCACACCATTCTTAAAACTTGAGAATATTTTTAGTATCTCTGATTTTTTTTTTGCCAGAATCATCATATCATGTGTGTATGTGTTATTCCCATACATAAGAAAAAGGTGAATATGTATTTGTATGAATGCTTAACTGGAAATGTCCGTGGAGTTGGCTAATTTATATTCACTTTTTATTGTATATAGATTTCTAATATTTTCAGTTCTGTATCATTTAAGTTTTCTTCATTTGAGTAAATTCACTAAATATTTCTATTTTTTGCTTTTTTAAATTCTGATTTTATATGAATTCTGATTTTTTTCACTACGTATGTTTAAAGAATTGCATACAATGCTTTAGAATTGTTTACACTTAGTGCTGACCTTGTATTTTAAATTCCAACACTTTACTACCTCCTCCAAAGGTTGGTATGAAATGCCAGCAGACTGTATGAGGTCTTTTTTTTTTAATACCACTCTTAGTATCAGTGAATGTCTTAACATTCTGGAATGTCTTAACAGCTGTATGCATTATCTTGAAAGTGGCTGGGGTTAAATGCCACTCTTGGTGGTTCATACATCATCTCATCTTTAATAAGCCTGAGAGGCATCTGAGCAAAGATTTTGAGTAATTGAATTTCTGTGCAGTAATCCTTCAAGCACTTGAATGTAAATCTTTAGCATTTATCCAATTAGCCACTACTGATATGAATCCAAAACAAGCATCTTTCTTGCTTTAAAAAATGTTATTTTTTCACTGAGTTCTATTTTTGTGTAGCTATATTTTGTATAGCTATGTATTCCTTACAGTGAACATCAATTGTAGTAACTGGTTATTCTCTAAAGTTTTTAGATTAGAATAATTTCAGATTACTGCACTTCTGAGTTTTGAGAGTTGAGTTATTTAAGAAGTTATTTTTCAGGAGATGGGAATTTGAATTGTAAACCTGCGTCATCTCTGTGAAACCTTAAGATGATGAAATACAGCCCTCCTTTGTTCCTATTCCTTTTAGTTTGCACTCTTATCTAACAGTTTCAGCCAGTCAACGCAGTTGGTGCATGGTGCTAATGAGGCTAAGGACAAGAGTTCAATCCTTTTAGGTGTTTGTTAACTGTACACACATACACAGAACTATTCATGGCTACAGATTGCACCTTCTCTTAGGTATCCATCTCACAAATTCACTCTTGGTCGCAAGGAAGATGGTGTGTATAGCATAACACAAACGCTTCACCTCAAATGGAAAGATAACTCAAATAATTGGCATATGGGATGCTATAGACTTTAATATTTAAAATAATATTAAAAATAATGTAATATCTAAAATTCTGTGTCAATATAGTTTTCTCTGGGTAAGATCAATGACTAAACATTGTCCTCTGAAAATCAAACTTAATCAAACTTCAGTAAAAATTAGGTACAAATACAAATGAAACATAGTAGAAAAAAAAAGGTATTATCCTGTTAATGCTGAGTTTGGGTTTGTTAAAGGAGAGTAGATAATACTTCATTTTTACATACTCAGAGCCATATAAGGCAGCAGTCTTTAGCTCACAAATATTATTCAGTGGCACACACTCCCAATTTCTGTTCTTGGCCTTTGCAGTTTACCTTAGTACCTACCTCCCTCAGTTACTGACTTATTACTATTAGGTGATTTTAAGATTCTTGGATAAAAGGTGTTGGATAACTAAATATTGATGAACTCTTATGTTGTTATCAAGCCCTTCTCATGCTGTTTAATTAGAACAGTGTTGATCTCCAGAAAGAGCCAAAGAAAGTGTTTACAAAGTATTTTGGCTGTTGTATTGACCTAGATTAGGACAATTGCTGTCTGTCATCGCTCTTTTGTTGCTGTGTTGCTAAGCAGTATAATTGAAGGATTACCCAAGGTCTCTATGCCTTTCTACCTCTTCTACCTTCTTCAGTTTTCTGTTCGTGACTTTCTAACTTTGCAAGTCCAGAGACAGGTAGTTTTTTGAGATGGTAGAGGGTTATAATCAAGTAATTTGCTTCTTCTAGAGATAAAGTAAATGGTTTTATAATGAGTGTTCAGAATAAAAGTTAAAAGGTAGGAAGCAAGCCTTGTCAGATAGTTTTTAAAACTAATCTTTTGGCAGTAATTTCAAAAGTAATTGACATACATTATTTACATGAATCCTGAGGTGTGAGAATTTGGATATAAATATCTATATCTACTTTGAGGGATCATTAATATCAGCACTGAACTCTAAGGGCTACTGAGGAAGTAAATCCTAATGCCCCTAAACATACTTGGTACATGTCATGTCCTAACCTTAGAAATCCTTGTGTGGGTTCAACGCTATATATCTGGACTTTGAAATAGTTTTCTCAAACTTAGAACATTTCTATATTTGGCAAGTTGTTGATATAATTACTATCAATGGAAAACTAATTTGAGTAATGATTATTAGCTATTAAATGCTGATAATAGAAATTATATCTAAATGTTTAGTTACTTAAGTTAGTCAAGGAGTTTGAAAAAACAAAAGAATATTTTGGTAGGTCATTCCCAGTTATTTTTCTTCCTATTTAAGAACAAAATGGTAATGTCAATTGCCTTTGTTGATTTAAAGAAAAAAAAATAGAATCACAAGCAGCTGACTCAACTGGAGTGATCTATTTGGATGCACTACTTATCTTTCAACACAGACTTTTATTTTCTAGATTATTTTCAGATGAAAATAGTATTGCTGGACATTTGTTGGTAGGTATTTACTCCTATGTTATTCTTTCTACCTTAATTTTTAATTCTTCTAGCTATGGAAATTGTCATAGAACTTTGTGGACACACTATTCCCCCTCCTTTTTCATTCTGTAACAGGCACACAGAATAAAAAGTTCATCCTTAAACACTGTATGGTTCTAATTTGTAATATAGCTTGATTGATTCAATAACAGCACCAAGTATAACAATAAAAATAAATACTGCATATCATAAACCCAGTATACTGAGTACATTTTCCATTGCTGTGCTTAATATATAGAATATTGTAGTCATCATAATTTTCTCTGGGTCAGATCATTGACTTAACAGTAAATGCTAAAATCAAACGAGTAAAAATTAAGTACAAATACAAATATATACCACAGTATTTTCTCTTATAGACTATAATTCATCATAAAACATGAAAAGACATAGTTACTGTGTACCAGTAGTTCTATGAAAGGGCAGCCCCACAGCTGCCAGTATTTTTTATAGCAATGCTTATTATATATTCTTTGATATACAGAATTACTGTTCTCTGAACTACGAAGAAGTTTTCTGTTGGTAGATGTCATGAGTCTAGATAAGGAGTCAGCCCCCAAATGTACTTTGTGTTCAAGTTCTGTGCTTTACAGTATTCTGTATTTTCATTCAGATTTAAACCAGGATTTTTTTTTTTTAAAGGTCCTGGACCTGGCCAAGACGGTTGTGGCACTATGGATTTATACAAAAGCTCAGAAGAGTTGATCCAGCTAGAGTGAGAGTCCTGGGATACACTGAATTGCTACAATTACTAGCTTCTAGAATTACTGTATTGCATTTATTAACCAAACTTGCAACATGGGGCCTGGATTGGAATTAGACTTCACTTCCCAGAAGTCAGGAGCAGAATTTACATCCATTTACTTTTCTACTTTCATTTGAAAAAGAAAGTGAGGGGGAGGAGGAGAAAGAGAGAGAAATGTAAAAACTTCATTAGATCTCTGCATGAATTAGTTGAACCAGTGAATGAGGACCTGCGTCACCTCTCATTTGCCCTGCAGTAACCCGCTGGTTCCTCACTGTACACCTGTAGCTTAGGCCCAACGGCAGCAAGAGAAATGCAAGTTAACACCTTCCTTTTAGGTAGGTTCCAAAGCTTACAAAAGGTTTAGAAGATGCTTATCTTCCCCCCCTTTGCCATCCAGATTCCTTTCCCCTTACTTAGAATATAGATGACAAGAAATCAGTGAAGGGGAGAAACCAGTTCACTTTTCAATCTCTTGAAGCCCCCCCCACCCCCGGCCTCTCCCTTAGATATAGGTATTCTTCAAGGTTCTGTCTTAGGTTCTTTTCTCTTCTCCCTCTGCCATTTCCCTGAAAAAAACATTGTTTATTCCCGTGGCATCCTTTATCATCCACATTAATTGTTCTCATTTGGGGAACAGAAGGGAGGTCATTTTTTGACTGATCAAATAGGCATGGATCTTTTTTTTAAGGTTGAGAAAACACTGAATTGTATGTTTATCATTCTCAAATGTATATCTTGCCCTAAACCCAACTCAGCACATACACTATATATCCAATTGCCTACTGGAAACATCCACTGGGATTATCTTGTAGACATCCTAAATAAAGTGTACCCAGATTTGACCTCACCCTCCACCTCCACTCCCTTGCCCCGAACCTGCCCCCCAACCCCCTCTCCTACCACCACCCAGGGAGATAGAAGTGTTGTGTCTGGGTCTTGGATTTCCATTCTTATTGAGTATTCCTAATATCAACAATTATCAAGCCACAACCCCATGAGTCATCTTTGAATCATCTCCAAATCGCTCATCACATCCTGTTGGTACAACCCCCTAAATTTCTCTCATCTGCCGCATCCCTCCACTTCTGCCATTACTTAGTCTACATTATTCCAGCAGCCTCCTGACTGCCCTCTCTGGCATTCGTCCTGCATCCCTACAACCTATTCTCCACACGTGCTCCCCCAGAATAGTCTATAGAGCACAAATTTTACCGTGTCACTCCTTAAGGCCACTTAGGAGAGAGTCTAAACAGTATGGTTTACAATCTCGACAGTGCCACCTTTCTCCCTTCCCCTCCCGATGCTCCAGCTAGAATGAACTTGTTTCAGTTTCTGAAAAACATTACACTTCTTCTGCAAGGGTTGTTTTCCTGAACACTCTTCTCCCAAAGTTCACCCATTTATCATGTTCTTAGCCTTCAGGTCTCAGCTTAAACACAGTATTTCTCGGAGACTTCTCTGAAGCCTCTTCAGCTATTAGAGGTCTCTGCCACAAGTCTTTCACCTCAACCCTGTTTTTAACTCTGTAGTGTATTGTAATTGCTTATTATCTGTCTTCCCAGGTAGACTGATAGCTTTAGGAGGCCAGGGTCTGTGTTCTCTGTCACATCCCCAGTACCTAGCATTTACCTAGCCTACCAGTAGTAGGCATTTAATTCTTAGGAATAAAAATGCAAGGGTGTGGCATCTTTGGGCATACACTGTGAGGAAGTAATTTAGTAGTACAAAGCTATTGTGTGATAGCATAGCAGCTAAAAATGAGTAGTTATAGAATCAAAATATCCAATTTTCTTCTCTCGCTTTTTTGTTTTATGAAATTGGTTTGTAAATGTTCATGCTGCAACAAAATACAACCTTAGCTAAAATGTGTTTGATTCTTTTTTAAAATTTATTTATTTATTTATTTTTGCCTGTGTTGGGTCTTCGTTTCTGTGCGAGGGCTTTCTCTAGTTGCAGCGAGCGGGGGCCACTCTTCATCGCGGTGCGTGGGCCTCTCACTGTCGTGGCCTCTCTTGTTGTGGAACACAGGCTCCAGACGCGCAGGCTCAGTAGTTGTGGCTCACGGGCCCAGTTGCTCCACGGCATGTGGAATCCTCCTAGACCAGGGCTCGAACCTGTGTCCCCTGCATTGGCAGGCAGACTCTCAACCACTGCACCACCAGGGAAGCCCCGTGTTTGATTCTTAAAAGATGTTACATTTATTTCTCTATGGTATGGTTTTACACTCCACACAAGACGCATGCAAGTGAGGACCATCTATAAAGTTCAAAATTAAGGTATTTTCATGTAATGTGTAAAATACATAAATTTTCTTGGAATTGATGTTTTGTGTTTCTCTTCTGCTTTTATCTTAAAACAACTGAGAATCGTGGGGTTTTTTTTTCTATTAGTTCCTTTTTAAAATTACAACAGTAGTTCATACTTATTTTTGAAAATAGAATAAGAAAGAAAAGAAAATTAAATACCCATAATCTCATCTACCTAGAGAGGAACCACTGTGTCTATCCTTCCAGATTTTATTCCGTATGTATGCATATTTCTAATGCAAATGGATTCATACTCTACATACTGATGTTTGGTATATTGTTTCCTACTTTCCATATCCTGGAAAAGCTTGAAGGTAACTGAAAAACTTTTTTGCCTATTAAAGCTATGTGTTAAAAGCTATTAATTTCTTTGGGGAAATTGGAAGAGGTGAAAAAATATTTGAGAATTACTTTTGAAGAATTTTTAGTGTAGGATTCTGTTTTGTTTGACCATTACGTACTTTTTAAAAAATTTTATTTTAGGAAGAGAGCTTATAAGGAAAAAAAATATAATTTTCTGCATTTTGAAAAGAAACATAGGTTTGTTTAAATGATTCTAAGTATTTTGGAACAAAATTTCAACTTCTACTGTAGTGTATTTCCCCTAGCCATCAAACTTAATTTTCTGAATAAATAGTAGTTCAGTCCTTATTTATGAAACTGACATAATATTAAGCAGTACTATAAATGTTGAGTCAGTATAGAACTAAGATTTGATTTTTAAGATTCAGCCCTATCCAAATAAATCAGTTCCAAATAACCTGACTCTCTTAAAACATTTTCAGCAAAGAGTCCATCTAATGAGGTGCTTCTAAGTGAATAATTTTCTCTTCTGCCTAAATAATTGTTTGTTAGATTCTGTATTCTTAAATAAAAAGTAATCATTGCATTCTGTCCAGGAAGAAAATCACTTAATGCTGGAAATGGAGAAAAAATTAATTAATGGTGAATAGGAACAGAGGTAGGTAAAGCTAGTTAATTATACATACACATACACACATACTCATATATATAATGTGAATATTATCCTATGCCTAGGATCAACCTATTATCCTATGCTGTGATCAACCATAAAGATTATTATATCTTTATGCAGAGTAAAGGGAGGGGGGTTTTCTTACAAATGGACACATAAATGACTTTTATTGAATGAACATTCTGCAGTAATGGGTTAGTGTGTTTATACTGCTAACTAGGTGAAATTCCTTAGTCTTCATCAACTCTAAGATCACACTTTATATTGGCTTGCTTTCACAAAGAGCCATTTAAATGTTTGTTTTAAAGAACAGCAATAAAATTTTATTCTCCACATTATTTGAAAAGTTATTGGTGATTTAACCTAGTATAGTTTTGTTTTCTTTGACTTGGCACTTTTAAAGCCAATTAACAGCAAAACAGATCAATAGAAAATTATTTAGTACCCTTCTAATAATTTGTAAACATTCGAATATAACTTTTATTTTGTCATTTATGAGCTTTTCAAAATAAAGACAATTTTTAAAGGTGACTGGATAGCAATTGAAACAAACCTAACATGTTAGGTTTTCAAGAATGTCTGATAATATTGTTTCAGGGCCATGTTATTGTTGCCTTAGTCTAATAATTTAATCAGTAATTTCTGCTTAGAATGTAGTTAGATTAATGTGTATAAAGACTTCATTCTACAAATCTTCAAAATATGAAATAGCAAAAGTTTGCTTTAAAAGTTTCTCATGATAACTAGAAATTATAGATTGGTCAAATTATTTAAAGTAATTTTCTGTAAATTTTATTTAAATATTGATATAAGTTTGGATTTAAATAAAGAAAACTATAGTTATAATAATCAACATGTGTTTGTGTAGTCTTCAAGAGAGTAGCTGTTTTAGGAAAGTAGGAAACCATATACTTAAGATTTTCTTGGACAAATGATACCCTTTTGTAATTTGAACTAAATGAAAATAATGACTTTCTTCTTCTGCTTTTATGAGGTAGTAGGACCTATTAATTCCTTGCAAATATAAGTTGATATGGGAGGACTCAGTTATAAGATTTGTGTTTAAATGACACAGCTTAGTGCTTTTTAAAAAAATGTTAATTCAGCTGTTGACTAGTATATTTGAGGAACTGCATTATATCTTTGAAATCAAATACTTTAATTAAAAGATATTTATAAAATATACACAGCTTCCATGAGCTGCTTGTAGCAGCTGGCCCACCCCCATTTGTCAAATCACATGTGTGAGTTTCATGTCTGCTACTTTTACCTCTTGATCATTCTTTTCCACCTCTTAAGTAAAAAGCAACAGCTGACTATATGGAAGGAATAGCTTCTCAAATACATACTAGTAATATTTATCAGTAGTGATCTAAGTAAATTGTAGCACTGATAGTTTAGAAATATATGTATACAACCACTATAAACAAAATGTTTACAAATACCAAAGAAACATTTGGTTCAACATTCAACAATTAAGTTGTTAACAAGTGTTTAACTTTTTATAAAGTAGAATCTGTGGAATATTTTTTTCCTCAAGAAAGACTAATAGACAATTGTTTCCTCCTGTTACTCATTCTGATTATACAGCTCCCTAAAAGTCATATTTCAAGTAAGTTTCCTAAAACTTTTATTGGAAAATTAAAAAGTTGGTTTTATATCCCAATGGATGCTAACAGGTATGATTGAGGCTATGTCTAAAGTTCTCTGTTTACTATATGTCATTGTTTCCAGATGCTAAACAGAGGCTTTAAGCTGTCAGATACCCAGTGGGTAATAAGATGTCAGCTGATTGAGGTAGTGAGGCCATCCATAATCAACAGGTTACTTGCTATATGCTTGTTGATGTTAAGCAGAAAGGTTAGGTACAGTCCCTGTCCTCAAAGAGTTGTTTTAAAATACTATATAAATGTACCATTATTCTAAAATCATAGTATTGGGAAAGACTTTGAAAGGTTTAGTTATTATCTGTACGTTTTATGGTGACCGACATGTAAGCAATTTCATACTCAAATGCATAAGGTAGTATATTGAACATTTTAATGTTTTTTTCTTTATGTAGTGAATGTTACTTTTTACTAGATGACTAGCTGCAGAAGAGGGAAGCTATTTGCCCTGGTGTCAATAGATGACTCAGACCTTTATAATCAAAACTCAAGTAATGATTAAGCGTAAGAGAGTTTTGTATACCATGGCCATTCCTGTTTATTTCTAAGTTAGATGTATGATATTTATACTTACGTATTATTCTGCTGCTTTCAGATGAATGCTCTGTATATATCAATTAAATACATTTGGTCTAATGTATAATTTAAGGCCAGTGTTTCCTTATTGATTTTCTGTCTGGATGATCTGTCCATTGATGTAAGTTGGGTGTTAAAATCCTCCACTGTTATCGTGTTACTATTGATTTCTCCTTTTATGTCAGTTAATATTTGCCTTACATATTTAAGTGCTTCTATGTTGGGTGCATATATATTTAAAATTGTTATATCTTCTTGGATTGATCCCTTGCTCATTATGTAGTGTCCTTCTTTGTCTCTTGTAACAGTCTTTATTCTAAAGTCTATTTTGTCTGATATAAGTATTGCTACTCTGGCTTTCTTTTAATTTCCATTTGCGTGGAATACCTTTTTCCATCCCCTTTCCGTCTGTGTGTTTCTTTTGATTTGAGGTGAGTCTCTTGTAGGCAGCATATATATGGGTCTTGTTTTTGTATACATTCAGCCACTCTGTCTTTTAGCTGGAGCATTTAGTCCATTTACATTTAAGGCAGTTATCAATATGTATGTTCTTATCGCTGTTTGTTAATTCTTTTGCATTTGTTTTTGTAGGTCTTTTTCCCCCTTCTTTTTTCTTCTTTTGTGACTCGATGACTATGTTTAGTGTCATAATTGATATATAGAGAGCATCCTTTCCAAAAGCAGCAGAATATACATGGAATGTCCTCTAGGATAGATCACATGCTAGGCCACAAAACAAGCCTCAGTAAATTTAAGAAAATGAAATCATATCAAGCATCTTTTCTGACCACTATGATGTGAAACTAGAAATCAGCTACAGGGAAAAACTGCAAAAAAACCCCAAAAAACAAATATGTGTTGGCTGAACAATATGCTACTAAAAAAACAATGGATCACTGAAGAAATCAAAGAGGAAATCAAAAAACCTAGAGACAAATGAAAATGAAAACACGACAATCCAAAACCTATGGGATGCAGCAGAAACAGTTCTATGAGGGAATGTTATAGCAGTACAAGCTTACCTCAGGAAACAAAAATTTCAAACCACCTAACCTTACACCTAAAGCATCTAGAGAAAGAAGAACAAAACCCAAAGTTAGTAGAAGGAAAGAAATCATAAAAATCAGAAATAAATGAAAGAGACTAAACAATAGAAAAGATCAATGAAACTAAAACCTAGTTCTTTGAAAAGATAAAATTGATAAACCTTTAGCCAGACTCATCAAGAAAAAAAGGGAGGGCTTCCCTGGTGGCACAGTGGTTGAGAGTCCGCCTGCCGATGCAGGGAACATGGGTTCGTGCCCTAGTCCAGGAAGATCCCACATGCTGCAGAGCGGCTGGGCCCGTGAGCCATGGCCGCTGAGCCTGTGCGTCTGGAGCCTGTGCTCCACAACGGGAGAGGCCACAACAGTGAGAGGCCCGCATACCGCAAAAAAAAAAAAAAAAAGAGAGGGCCCAAATGAATAAAATGAGAAATGAAAAAGAAGTTACAGCTGATATAATGGAAATACAAAGGATCATAAGAGACTACTATGAGCAACCGTATGCCAATAAAATGGGCAACCTAAGAGACTACTATGAGCAACCGTATGCCAATAAAATGGGCAACCTAGAAGAAATGGACAAATTCTTAGAAAGGCACAATCTCCCAATACTGAACCAAGAAGAAATAGAAAATATGAACAGACCAATCACAAGTACTGAAATTGAATCAGTAATTTTAAAACTTCCATCAAACAAAAGTCCAGGGTCAGATGGCTTCACAGGTGAATTCTACCAAACATTTAGAGAAGAGTTAACACCTATCCTTTTGAAACTATCCCAAAAAGTTGCAGAGGAAGGAACACTTCTGAACTCATTCTATGAGGCCAGCATCACCCTGATACCAAAACCTGACAAATATATCACTGAAAAAATTACAGACCAATGTCACTGATGAACATAGATGCAAAAATCCTCAACAAAATACTAGCAAACTGACTCCAACAGTATATTAAAAGGATCATACACCATGATCGAGTGGGATTTATTACAGAGATGCAAGGATTTTTCAATATCCACAAATTAACCAGTGTGATACACCACATTAACAAAAAGAATAAAAACCATATGAACATCTCAACAGATGCAGAAAAAGCTTTTGCTAAAATTCAACATCCATTTTTGATTAAAAAAAAAAAAAAACCTCTTCAGAAAATAGGCATACAGGGAACATAACCTCAACTTAATAAAGGCCATAGATGACAGACCCACAGCTAACATCATACTCAATGATGAAAAGCTGAAAACATTTTCTCTAAGATGGGAACAAGAGAAGGATACCCACTCTCACTTTTATTCAACATAGTTTTGGAAGTCCTAGCCACAGCAATCAGAGAAGAAAAAGATATAACAAGAATCCAAATTGGAAGGGAAGAAGTAAAACTCACTGTTTGCAGATGACACAATACCATACATAGAAAATCCTAAAGACACCACCCAGAAAACCACTAGATCTCATCAGTGAATTCAATAAAGTTACAGGGTACAAAAATAATATACAGAAATCTGTTGCATTTCTGTATACTAACCATGAGATATCAGAAAGAGAAATTAAGGAAATAATCCTATTTACCATTACATCAAAAAGGATAAAATACCTAGGAACAAATCTACCTAAGGAGGAAAAAATCTGCACTCAGAAAGCTATCAGACATTGATGAAAGAAACTGAGGGCAACACAAACAAATGGAAAGATGTAACATGTTCTTGAATTTTAACATGACCATACTGGGACTTCCCTGGTGACGCAAGCAGTTAGGAATCTGCCTGCCAGTGCAGGGAACACGGGTTCAAGCCTTGGTCCGGGAAGATCCCACATGTCGCAGAGCAACTAAGCCTGTGTGCCACAACTACTGAAGCCCATGCATCTAGAGCCTGTGCTCCACAACAAGAGAAGCCACTGCAATGAGAAGCCCGCATACCTCAATGAAGAGTTGTCCCCGCTCACCGCAATTAGAGAAAGCCTGTGTGCAGCAACGAAGACCCAACGCAGCCATAAATAAATAAATTTTAAAATTTTATATTAAAAAAATGACCATACTATCCAAGACAACCTACAGATTCAATGTAATCCCTATCATACCAATGGCATTTTTTAATAGAACTAGAACAAATAATTTAAAGATGTGTATGGAAACACAAAAGACCCCAAACAGCCAAAACAATCTTGACAACGAAAAATAGAGCTGGAGGAATCACACGCCTTGCCTTTAGACTATACTACAAAGCTACAGTAATCAAAACAGTATGGTATTGGCACAGAAGCAGACACATAGATCAATGGAACAGAATAGAGAGCCCAGAAATGAACCCACCTTTATATGATCAATTAATCTACAGCAAAGGAAGCAAGAACATACAATGGAGAAAAGACAGTCTCTTCAATAAGTTCTGGGAAAACTGGACAGCTACATGTAAAAGAATGAAATTAAAACATTCTCTAACACCATATACAAAAATAAAGTAAAAATGGATACTATAAAACTCCTTGAGAAAACATAGGCAGAACAATCTCACATAAATCACAGCAATGTAAAACCAGATAGTATAATATTCCTATAGGAAAGCATGGGCAGATCACTCTTTGACATAAATCACAGTGATACGTTTTGGATCCATCTCCTAAAGCAAAGAAAATAAAAGCAAAATAAACAAACGGACCTAATTTAAAAAATATTTTGCACAGCAAAGGAAACCATTGACAAAATGAAAAGACAGTCTACTGAATGGGAGAAAATATTCACAAATAATGTGACCTATAAAGGGATTAATATCCAACATATATAAGTAACTCATGCAACTTAAAATCAAAAAAAAAAAAAAACCCAATTAAAAAATGGGCAGAACTGAATAGACATCTTTCCAAAGAGGAAATGCAGATGGCCAACAGGCACATGAAACAATGCTCAACATTGCTGATCATAACAGAAATGCAAATCAAAACCATAATTAGATATCACCACACACCTGTCAGAATGGCTGTCATCAAAAAGAACACAAATGACAAATGTTGGAGAGGATGTGAGAAAAGGAAACCCTCACACACTTCTGGTGCGAATGTAAATTAGTGCAGCCACTATGGAAAACTATGGAGGTTTCTCAAAACACTAAAAATGGAACTACCATATGACCCAGCACTTCCACTCCTGGATAATATTGTATATCTGAAAAAAACAAAAACACTAATTTGAAACAATTCATGCAACCCAGTGTTTCTAGCAGCGTTATTTACAATTGCCAAGATATGGAAGTAACCTAAGTGTCTATCAACAGATAAAAGGATAAAGAAGATGTGGCATATATATACACACACACACACACACACACACACACACACACAATGGAATACTACTCAGCTACAAAAAAGAACTAAATTTTGCCATTTGCAGCAACATGGATGAACTTGGAGGGTATTATGCTAAGTGACGTAAGTCATACAGAGAAAGACAAATACTGTATGATATCACTTATGTGGAATCTAAAATATAAAACCAACTAGTGAATATAACAAAAAAGAAGCAGACTCAGATATAGAGAACAAATTATTCGTTACCAGAGGGTAGAGGGAAGGAGGGAAGGGTAATGTAGGAGTAGGGGAGTAAGAGGTACAAACTATTGTGCATAAAATAAATTAGCTGCAAGCATATATTGTATAACATGGAGAATATAGCTAATTTATAATAACTAAAGGAGTATAACCTTTAAAAATTGTGAATTGCTGTATTGTACACCTGTGACATACAATATTATTCAGCAAGTATACTTCAATTAAAATATGCCTATGTATTAGTTCATTGTCCATATTGATGTCTTTGAGTACTGGCTTTGAGTACAGGTGAAGTACTGGTATCCAGTGGACTAAGGTACAACTTTAAAGGACATTTTGTCTTGGGCTTTTTCCACCATTCCCTGCATATTATGACTTGTTTAATGAGTAGATGCTGTGATGTTTTCCTTACAAGAATTTGACACAGAAGAACTCTTGATTACATTTCCAGATCATTTTTAAACTTACTTTAATTTTTTACATCTTTATTGAGGTATAATTGATATACCAAAACTGCACATATTTAATGCATACAATTTGATGTTTATCATACCACAATCAAAAAATAAGCGTCCATGGGATTTCCCTGGCAGTCCAGTGGTTAAGACTTCGCCTTCCAATGCAGGGGGTGCAGGTTTGATCACTGTTCAGGGAGCTAAGATCCCACATGCCTTGGGGCCAAAAAACCAAAAAACATAAAACAGAAGCAATATTGTAACAAACTCAGTAAAGACTTTAAAAATCATCCACATCAAAAAAACAAAATCTTAAAAAAAAAAAAATCCATCACCTCCAAAAATTTCCTTGTGTCCTGTGTGTGTGTGTGTGTGTGTGGCAAGAAAACTTACCATGAGGACTGTCCTCTTATCAAAATTTTAAGTGCACAGGACTTCCCTGGTGGCACAGTGGTTAAGAATCCACCTGCTAATGCAGGGGACACAGGTTCGAGCCCTGGTCTGGGAAGATCCCACATGCTGTGGAGCAACTAAGCCCGTGCGCCACAGCTGCTGAACCTGAGCTCTAGAGCCCATGAGCCACAACTACTGAGCCAGCGTGCCACAACTACTGAAGCCCGTGTGCCTAGAGCCCGTGCTCCGCAACCAGAGAAGCCACCACAATGAGAAGCCAGTGCACCGCAACAAAGTGTAGCCCCCCACTCGGCACAACTAGAGAAAGCCCGTGTGCAGCAACGAAGACCCAACACAACCAAAATTTAATTAATTAATTAATTTAAAAAATTTGAAGTGCACAGTACAGCATTATTCACAATAGCCAAGATAAGGAAACAACCCAAATGTGCACTGACAGATGAATTTGCTGTATACATACAATGGAATGTTAGCCTTAAAAAAGAAGAAAATCCTACCATTTGCAACAACATGGTTGGACCTGAAGACATGCTAGGTGAAATAACTCATTCTCAGAAAGACAAATACTACATGATGCCACTTCTATGAGGTATTTAAAATAACCAAACTTAAAGAAGAAGAAAATAATGATGGTTACCAGGGGATGGGGGGAGGGGGGAAATGGAGAATAGTTGTTCAATGAGTGTAAAGTTACAGTTATACAAGATTAATAAGTTCTAGAGGTCTGCTGTACAACATAGTGCCTATAGTTAACAATAATCGTCTCATTTAACCATTAATACCTTTTGAAGCTGAGGAGAATGCGCCCTTAAAGAAACTAATTCAAATTTTTGCAAAAAATAAAGATTATTTTCACCTTCCTTTTTGATATTTTGCTTTTTAATTTTTTTTCCACATGTCATGGACATCCTTGTTCATATTCATTTAGATTGTAAATTGCTAGGCTCCATGTGCCCTCAGTGCTTGTGTCCTGTATCATCTGAGTAAATGGCTGCTTGGTAAATTCTAAGTATCTCTTTTTCACTTTTTCTTTCCTGAATTGTTGTATCAACATTCTTTCTAAATGGCTACTTTTGGCTCTTCAGAGAATAGTCCCATTTTAATTATAAATGGTTTGTAAAAGCAAAACTGTAGCTCTCCTTTGGGTTTGTCATGCCATTATCTTTTATAGAAAATTATGTATAAATTAGGTAAAATCATTGCCTTTAAGTATACCAACAACTCACCTCCTCCCTGAGATAACTATTTTAGCTAAAATACCATTGCCTCGTGAAACTGGCATTGTACAGTGGTTATGCAATGACTGCAGATTGCATTCCTAATGCACAAGATGAAGCCATATGCCAAAAGCACTCCCTCTGTAGGGGTGTGGTTAGCCTGAAATATATACATTCCCTGAACTATCTCAAATGAAATTGCTGAACTTTTCATTCCAAAGTTGCTTATGTTCTGGGGAATTTGAGTTTTTCCTTTTAAGGATTCAGAAGGAAGCTGTTTCTTAGCACATGCAGAGTCACAAGTGGTGTGACAGAGGGGAAAGAGTACTGGATTAGGATCAGGGGACCCTGAGTTTTAAACACTTGAAAACAGGCTCAGAGAGATTATCAGGTGAAGTAGTTTTCATTTATGTGGATTAGGAGAAATGGGTCTGACTTTAGCTCAATACCCAAAATAATAATTAACTCCGGTCCATGACAATTAGTCCTCAGCATGCTGTACAACTTCTGCTTTGGCTCCACAGAGAAAGAGTATCTTGATAAAGCTATGTCAGATTTGGTTTGGAAAGGCAGATTTACACACCGTTTTATATCAACTGAGACTTAAAAAAATATTTCTGAATGCTGTGCCAGAAAATGAGCTAAATCCTTAATCCTTAATAAGCTTAGCTCCTTCACTGTAGCCTGATCTTCCCATTTTTTGTATATTAAGATATTAAAGATCTCAATAAATACACAACAGCTAGCTGATTAGTTTTAAGTTTTAAGTTTCTGTATTTATAGAAATATTACAACACTTTATTTGGAAGAGTACTCAATAAATGCATTGCCTTCTAACAGGATTTGCTGAGTCACTTGATTCAGTTTGTGATCCCTTCAGCCCTTTTAGGGACTGTGTTGTGTCTCCGTTGCTGTGCGTGGGCTTTCTCTAGTTGGGGTGAGAGGGGGCTACTCTTTGTTGTGGTGCGCGGGCTTCTCATTGCGGTGGCTTCTCTTGTTGAGGAGCATGGGCTCTAGGCACGCGGGCTTCTGTAGTTGTGGCACGCGGGCTCAGTAGTTGTGGCTCGCGGGCTCTAGAGCACAGGCTCAGTAGTTGTGGTGCACGGGCTTAGTTGCTCCGCGGCATGTGGGATCTTCCCGGACCAGGGCTCGAACCTGTGTCCCCTGCATTAGCAGGGAGATTCTTAACCACTGTGCCACGAGGGAAGTCCCTTGCAGCTTTACCTTAATAAACATTTTTCTAATCATTTGACTTCTTGTTGATATTGTGCATATATATGTCTTATTGAAGATCAGAAGTGATAATGCTAAGGAACACAAATATTTCACCCTTTTTAGAAGCCCTTGTTTTAATTGAAGGCCGTCAGAAGAAAAAGTTTCTGGAGATGATGATATCTAACGCTTACTGAATACTAACTGTGTGCCAAGCAGTGATCGGAGCACTTAACATGTATTGATATTAACTCATTTTGTCCTCAGAGCCACCATATGGTAGGTTCTATAATTGTCCTTATCAGGAAATGGAGGTACAGAGAATTTAACTGACTTGCCCAAGACTACACAGCTTATAAGTAGCAAAGCAGGCAACTAGACTCTAGCGTCTGTGCTCTTAACCATAGAGCTATTTTCCTCTCCTAAAATAGTAAGAGAAAAGAGGTGGGGAAAAGGGGTGGAGGTGGGGCAGTCTAAGCAAAATTTGACATTTGAATGTGGCATTTAATTAGGTATTACTGTCATCCCTGACATATGTGAATTTTGTGATTCTTCAAATAATGTTTTATTCTCCCAAAATATCTATCTAATATTTTTATGATACATATTAATTACAGATGTTTTGATCAGTTTCTGCTGTTTCAGTTCTTAATAGCAGTCATTTCTCTCTAAGATCTAAAATATATCTGGGTGTTCATACCTGTTATGTATACTTTTAACCATGTCTCTGTGCTACTGCAGCACTACACAACATCATTCACATGGTGCTATGCCTTTTCAGTTATAGGTGGAGCAAGAAAATTTCAATTTAAAATTTATTGTGCTAAATATAGCAAGAAATCAAAGGTGTTCCTGCTTATATTTTTCCTTAACTATGGAGGTTGTAGTAGATATCAAAACCTCCTTTGCATCAAAATTGGCAAGATCAGGTCTAATCTGTGGCTAAATTATAATCTACCAATACCCTAATAAATATAAGCAAAACTATTTAGGAAAATTGATGCTAAAATAACTCTAATAAGCCTGTGCATCAAGGCAGAGAAAAGGAACAATTATGTTGCTATTATATCTAAAGTACTTTGTTTTTACCACAGTTTAATTTAGATAATTTGTCTCATTGTACATTCCTTGTGTATGTGAAACATATTCATTATTCAAATATAGCCATAAAGCAGAAAATCTGTAAAGAGTAATATGGAAAGTCCTTTTATCATTCATTCTGTCTCTAACTAGGACACTGTATAGTAGGGGTCACAAAACGAAAATAAGGCTCCTAATTTACAAGTTATAACAGCCTGGATGGACTAAGATAAAGTGTAAATAATCCAAATGCTCATCAACTAATAAATGAATAAATAAAATGTGGTATATCCATACAATGGAATATTATTTGATAATAAAAAAGAAATGGCACACTGATATTTGCTACAACATCGATGAACCTTGAAAATATTATGCTAAGTAAATTAAGCCAGTCACAAAAGGCCACATTGTATGATCCCATTTGTATTAAATGTCCAGGACAGGCAAATCAATAGAGACAGAAAATAGATTATTGGTTTCCTAGGGAAGGGGTTTGGGGAAGGATTGGGAAATGATAGCTAAAGAGGAAGGATTGGGGGAGTGGTAATGAAAATGTTCTAAAATTGATTATGCTGATGGACACACAACTCTGTGAATATGCTAAAAGCCACTGAATTGTACACTTTAAATGGGTGAATTTATATAGTATGTGAATTAGATCTCAAATAAAGCTGTTTAAAAAAAACACTTAGTGGCTTAAAACAAAACTATTTTATTATGCTCACAATTTTGGGAGTCAGGAATCTGGGCAGGGCACAGCAGGAACAGATCATATCTACTCTAACCATGACTGGATCATAAGTGTGGGTCTTGAGTTGGTTGCTATGGCTCAACTGTGATCACATGCAATGGTATGCTGCAACCAGCTTGCACCAACTTCTGGAATAGCCAGTTGTGCACATCCCAACTCCATCTTCCAATAATAATTGTCATTGGTCATGGTGAGACTATTTATACCACAAAAATTAGAAAATACTACAAATTAGGATTTCTTAATTTGAGTATTAGAGCTAAGTACAAAGAAGAAATGGAATGATATCAGAAGCCTCTCTAAAAGAAGCTTGCAATCATTTTGTGCTTTGTTGTTTTTGTTTGTTAGTTTCTACCTAAGATTTTAACATAAGAAATAAGTTGTTAATGTGTATCTCTCCCTAAGATGGCAGAATGAAAATTAAGCCTAGAACATTCTCATGTTGCAGTAGGCAGCCTTCTGCCAACCTCTGTCTTAGGTTTTCCATGTGACCTGCTCTTTCAGAAAAGTAAAGGATAGTAGCCTAAGTCGGGAGTACCACAGAGCACCATGAAAAGCCCAGGAATCTATCATTTACACTTCAAGGACAGCAATTATCATTTTGTTACTGAGTCAAACTTGGGTCTGCTCACCCATGTGCAGTACAGCCAGTTTACTGACACCAGATCGTGGTGAAGGAAAGTGCAGCATTTTATTGCGAGGCCAAGCAAGGAGTACAGGCAGCTTGTGCTCAAAAGGCCTGAACTCCCTGATGGCTTTCAGGGAAAGGTTTTTAGAGACAAGGTGAGGGAGAGGGTTGCAGGATGTGTGACCAGCTTTTGGACATTCTTCTGATTGGTTGGTGGTGAGGTAGACGGGAGTCAACATTATCAACCTTCTAGTTCCAACCAGTCTGGGGTCTACGTGCTTGTGGTCAGCATGCAGTTAACTTTTTCCACCTCGTGGGGTTTTCAGTATTTGCAAAATATTAGCTTAAGGATATGGCTCAGAATATTATCCATAGCCCTTGAGGAGGAACTAAAGGTCCTTGACTTTGTTTAATGGCTTAAATATTATTTTGCCTTATTTGACTGTTTTCCTTTGTTTCTGCATTTTCTCACTTCTCTGATTAAATTTGCTCTTTGGAACTCAGGGAAGGCCTAGGAGTCTAAAGTTTTTCTACTAACAAGAGGCAGGCAGAGGACATGGAAGCATCTTTCCCGGGAAGGCCCCATAGGGTCTGATTACTTTAGTTTGAAGGAATCTGGGAAACATGGTCTCTGTACTCAAATTGGCAATTTCAAGCAGTACATACCAAATACAAAATTTGTTCAGATGAAACCTTTATCAATTTACTATGGATAGAAATTCTTTATGTGCTAATTGGAATAGTTTTATTACTGATGTCAACCAAACCTCTGTGTTCTTCATATTTTACAGTTGATTGGGATAGATGGGCTTGAGAAAGGTAAGGGGTGAAAGCATCAACAGCTACAGTGGAAATAAAAATGCCTAACCCCCTTCAGTCTGGCTCAGAATCTGCTCAGATTTAATCACTTCAACTCAATGCTGCAACTAACCTCACTGGACCTTCCTGGCACTTTCACATGGTTTTAGTAAATTTGAAAATACTAAGGTAAAACTTTATGAACCTATTTGGCAAGTTGTCTTTGAGGGAGGAGATGAAGGAAATTACTAAATCTTCTCCCTTATCTTTTGAGCAAATAGCTGGAGGGATCTTTCTAACATGCAAGAATATCAAGATTTGAAATACTTCATAGTTGTCCATTGCCTCAGGATAAAATACTTTGGCTTACTATGTCCCTCATGTTCTTGGCTTTGCTTTCATCTCCAGCCTCATCTCATCTTGACATCATACCCCCACTGGGGGCCAGTGTTTTCTTCAGCTAGTTCATCTGACACACCCTGCAGTTTCAATTCCAAGCTTTCAAACTCGCTATTCCTTCAGCCAAGAACACTCCTCCCTCCCCCTCTGTTTTTTCCCTCCAACCACCCTCTCCACCTCCTCTAAAAATAACCCTTCCTTGAATCTCTGCTTCTTAGCTTACTCTTCACATTTGTTTGTTTGTTTGTTTGCGCCTTGTGGCTTGGGGGATCTTAGTTCCCTGACCAGGGATTGAACCGAGGCCCTCAGCAGTGAAAGCACAGAGTCCTAACCACTGGAACACTAGGGAATTCCCCCAATTTTTGTTTATGTCAGGTGATCCTCTGTTTGCTCGGAGGGTATTCTGCACTGCTTCTACCATGGTACATAAATATTGATATGATTGGCAATACTGCATTTTATTTACTTTCTTGTCAGTAGCTCTTCGGTAGTATCAGTCTGTTTAACTCACCATTGCATCCTCAGCAACCAGCTCCATGCATCCTAAATAAGAAGTGTTCAATAAAAATTTGTTGACTAAATGAGTAAACAAAGGAACAAAGGGCTACTGGGTGTTTTTACTGAACCAGAATATTCAGATAAGATCCAGGTATCTGTACTTATCAGTCATCCATTCTTCTTGGCTGTAGCCACCTATCCGCCAACTCGCACCTGTTTTCCTATCGGGGACAATTCATTCAGTAATAGAATTCCTGTAACAGGACCCTGCCATGTTGTCATGAACACATCTGCAAACCCTCCTCTGTTACTGCCGTTGGGATTTGCTGCCTAACACATGGATCGTTAATTGTAAGACTGTATATTTTGTTGCAGAATTAATGTAAAGTGCCTGCTCAATAAGGTACCCAGCACAGTACCCTTTACAGTTTCATTGTTTGATAGATGTGTGCTGATAATTACGATAAAACCTAGGGGACCTCCAGCAGCTCATCCGTATTTCTACTAGTAGATCAGGCACGAATGTTGTTGGTCCCACCCTATCTATTTCTCCTCTGACCGGTTTCCACACAGGGATGGGAGCAGGGAGCTCAGTAATTCTATTGTCAGCACTATCTACCTATGTTCAGGGACTTCACTGTTAGCTCCTGGGCCTTTTCTGGCCTCACCTCAAGCCCACTCCTACCCATGCAAAATCATAGTGTCTGGAAATGAAAAGGTGTTCTTTTAGAAAAAGATTGGGGACCTTTGAGAACCAGAGTTGGGTAAGTCTGGGATAGGGGAATTGAACTGCTCTATTGGAAATCTAGTTGCTGAAGACTGTCTGAAAATTGTTCATATTCATTTTAATGTAATGGGTCAAAGTACTCCAGCTGAAAGAACAATGATTAATGCTGTTTGCTGATTACTGTTATCAGTTTTCTGTCTAGAATTAGGACATAAGCCTCTCACCACTGTAAGATTAATTTATTTTTTGTTTTAGAAAAGCATTCTGAATCTATAAAAATATTGAATCACTATGCTGTACACTTGAAACTAATATAATATTGTAAGTCAACTATACTTCAATTTTAAAAAGAAATTAAATGCTTAATTTAAAAAAAAAATTCTGGTTTTGAGGGAGAACTTTGGTCTGGGATATAAAATTAGTCTTCCAGATCTTGGATTTCCATAGCTTGTGTCTGCTGTGTGGTCTAGAATATCACACAGGTGGCCATTTTAGGATATTAATTTCTTTCTGTAAAATGATCTCCTTATGTGACTATAGGGGAGTTTATTTCTAAGTGATATAAACAAATGAAGAATGGAAGGGATCTGATAAAATTACTTTAATATAGATAAAACATTTGATTGTACTGTGTATAATGGAAACACTATGTTTCACCCTTCCCTGGAACAAATACATGGTCACAGAAAGCTCATTAAATTGATTCTATTTCTTATCTTGCATTAATCACAGCAAGGTCACACTGAAATCATCTAGGATTGGTCACCATAATAATAACAGTACTTCCATTTATTGAGTAGCTGTGATAAACACCTCACTTCCATTATCTCATTTAATCTTCATAACAACGCTGTGAGACAAGTACTCTAATCCCTGTTTTTTCCACATGAAGAAATTGAGACTCAGCAAAGTGAAGCCACTCTACCAAGGTCTCACTGTTCGTAATTGACAGCCAATACTCAGTCCCTACTTTGACTCTAAAGCCTGTGTGTGCATTTTTAACCCCTAAAGTGTTTGTTTGTTTGGTTGGTTGTTTTTAACTTGTTCTTATTTTTGGCTGCATTGGGTCTTCTTTGCTGCGCGCAGGCTTTCTCTAGTTGTGGCAAGTGGGGGCTACTCTTCGTTGTGGTGCGCGGGCT
>NC_041224.1:105215682-105221222 GCF_002837175.3 Physeter macrocephalus | reverse complement strand
GTTCACGGGCTCTAGAGCGCAGGCTCAGTAGTTGTGGTGCGTGGGCTTAGTTGCTCCGCGGCATGTGGGATCTTCCCGGACCAGGGCTCGAACCCGTGTCCCCTGCATTGGCGGGTGGATTCTTAACCACTGCGCCACCAGGGAAGCACCCCTATGGTGTTGTAAGTGTTGAGTTGGAGCTGGAGAGAAATTAGTATCCTGATATATGGACATAATAATTTCTGCTTCTGGAAATATGCTAATAATTAGTAGCTGCATAGGAAGCATTCTGCTTAAAAGAATAAAGCTCAGCATTTATATTATACTTTGTTGTCTAAGAGCTTTACTAGACTACTTATTTAATGCAAGTGCTTTCTCCTGAGATAGGTCAGCAGCTCTCAAAACTTGAGGTGCATCAGAATCACCTAGGGAGATTGTAAACATGAAAATACCCAGGGTCCCATCCCAGACCCACTGAGTCAGAATCTCTGTGAGTAGGGACTAGGCATCTGTTGTTTAATAAGCTTCCCAAGTGATTCTGACACACATAGAAGTTTGAAAATCACTAATGTTTGTGAACAATGGGAAGATTTTTTTAGGAATGATAATTCTCAAGTTTGTAAATTTACTTAGGGCCTCACAGTAGTTTGGGAATGGCTAAATTATAACTCACGAATTCCAAACCATCATCCTGTCTAAATTCAGATAATAATTGTTAATTGGCAATGTCTATGTTATGACCTATCATAATGGAACTGATTGTCATCTCATTCTTCTTTTTTCCTGTTTTCTTTTTTCCTGATTGTTTATTAGTGATAATAACTAGCACTCTGTTTTGTATGTGTTGAGTCTTTTTCACTTGGTATGTGAAAGATATTTCCTGTAACCACTATTAATAAAATCTCAAGCAGTTTAAAACAACAACTGTTCAGACTCCAAATAAAGAATCACAAAATCCCGAGATTAAAGCCATTGAGTACAGCCATATGTTACTTGAATTCTCCTTTACAGCATCTCCACCAAGTGGCTAAGTGGCTTATTTCTGCTAGGTAGCTGGTTCTTCCTGGGAACAGCCTGTTCTGTCTGACTTAGAAAATTTTTCCCTATAATGAAGTGAAATCGATTTCTCTAGAGCTTCCTACATTGGTCCTAGTTCTAACCCCCTTATCAGAACTTCTTAGTCAAATCAAATCAGCCAAAACAAAACCTTTGGTCAAGAAAGTCACTCCCTGATTGCTATTTTCTGAAAGTTCATAGGATGCCTCTCTGAGACTGTGTTTGTTCCATGGTCAGGTCATCATCTGTCAGACTATTTTCTGTAGAGTTGCACTTAGAATTATAGGACTCATTACATTCATTGATTCATATTGGTTTTTTAAAAAATAAATTTTAGTAATTCTATATATGGGTATTTATTTATTGAAGTATAGTTGATTTACAATGTTGTGTTAGTTTTAGGTATACAGCAAAGTGATTCAGTTAAATATATACATATATATACATATAATTTTTCAGATTCTTTTCCCATATAGGTTATTACAAAATAATGAGTATAGTTCTCTGTGCTATACAGTAGGTCCTTGTTGGTTATCTATTTTATATATAGTAGTTTGTATTGGGGGTATTTAAATATAGAGCCCCATATGACAGGAAAAGGAATGTGATCTTACATTTTGTTAAAGCATTCTAAGTGTTCCATTTTATGTTAATGTCATTAACATGATATATTAGATGTAGTAGCCAGATTTAAAGTTTAACACGTTGTTTACTTTCTCTGTGAGTTGTTCAGAACCTTCGAAAAACCTGGTAGTTGTTAATACGTCTCTTCTAAATGAGAAATATACTGTACATCAAGTTCCTATGATTCATTTGTTCCTTTGAAGCTCAAAAGAAAAAGAACATTTGTGTCCTCACTGCCCAAGAACTTCTGGTTCTAACATTCCTTCTTTGAGATATATGTTTCCTTTTCACCATCTTTTCCCACAGACCAGAACTTGATCTGGAGCCCAAGAGAAAAACAGCGAATGCGTCACTAACCAGTGGTGCAGTTGCCACCAACGTTAACTTTTAATGGTCTGGATTCAATGAGAGTCAAATACAGGTAGAAGCTAGGATAGTAAGTTAGGTCAGTGTTGGGAAGAGACATTTTCCTAGGACTTCCTTCCTGTAGGTACTCTTGGATATAAGGTCCAAATTTTAGGAGATAAGCAAGACAAATGTTAGTTACTAATATGACCAGATGGGCTGGCCAGGGTGAAAGAAACTTTAATACACTAATCACAGATGGAAACAACACTCTATATTAGCATATACTAGCACAGAAAATCTGCAGTTCAATTACAATTTATGGTAAAGGTTAGCTGTGTCCAAGAGACAGTCCCTTCTCCAATATCCTTTTCCTGGGGCCAGAGTGAGAGGCCAGCATTCTCCTCTCTCTCCCCTGATGCATCCAGACTTTTGTGCTTCTATCATGGATCTTCTTTCCTGAAATTATTGTGATCTCTTTTTGTCACTTTTAACCAACTTATTCAAGATATTTTGCCACCACCTTTTTAGCATCTGGTTCTCTCTAGATTCCTACCATCATTGATGACATTTTCAACATTCAAGTTGATTCTTCAGATGTAAAACAAAGTACAAGAAAAACCATTTTGTCACTTATATTTATTTTATAAGAGAAGAATATGAACTTATGGACAAGCTCTGACAACCGAAAATTATATCGTGGGAAACTATACACCTGTTTAGCAAAAAGGGACTGAACGACAGTTGAACTATAATAACATGTATCTTATCTTAAAGTCTGATTTTTTGGAAAATTATAGGCAAAAATATATCGATTTGTATCATTAAACTTTCTAGGGTTAATTCCCACACTAACAGATAAAGTATACTAACAGTAATTTATTATAAGCAAAAAGGATGAGCAACAATTGAAAATTATGACGAACGCACAGCACTGCTAATGTGTTTCAGATAGCATCCCGTCTGAAAATTGTAGGAATTCCAACTATCTGCCTCTGCTCATTAATTGTGGGAGCTCAACAATCTGCCAAGTATTGTATGGCTGCCAGTCTTCCTCATGGAATTCTAAGTTAGAATCTATGGTAAACCAAGGCCAACTCATGTATTAGACACAGTAGACACAGTGCCTAGGGCCCACGATACTCTTAAGAGCCCACAAAGGTCTTAATATCTTTTAAAATAGAAGAAAATAAATAAAACAATAATGAATCCACAATAATGACTCTTCCTGGATTATATCTGTCTTTATACCAATGCAGTCATAAAATAGAATTTAAAATTTTTTTATGGAGGAAGGGGTCTACAAAGGCAAGAGTGCCTAGGGTCCCCTAAAATCATGATAAGGCTCTGTTGTAAAGTCTAATACTCTGCTAATGTTGCTCACAGATCCACATTTTAATGGCTCTTAATATCTCACAAAATATAGCAATTAATTCTATATGAAATTCTACAGAACTGCTTGTCACATGATAAGAATTAAAGAAAGAACTTGTACTTCAGCATCTGAATTGGAAGATTGTCATAGACAACCCATCAACAGAGGGCCATACTTTGATGATCACAGCTCTTCCCCACACCTTCCTACTCAAAGTGTAGTCCATAGGACAGCAACTTAGGCCCTACCCAGGACTTGCTAATCAGAATGTGCATTTTACAAATCCTCAGGTGATATGTATGCATGGAAAAATTGAGAAGCACTGTCAGTTTTAGAAGACTCTGTACCTAGGAAATATTCTGCATTCTAATAGGGAGGACTTCTCCAAAAGTAATACAATTGAGTTTAAAAAAAAATCCTTAATCAACAGCTCTACCCATCAGAAATGAGTAGTTTAGATTTTACAAGAAGCAGAGAAATCATCCAAAAAATGTGGAAGATGGTCAAAAAAGACCGTAATAAAACTATAAAACTCTTAGAAGAAAACACAAGGAAAAAGCTTCATGACATTGGATTAGGCAATGGTTTCTTAGAGATAACACCAAAACGAAAGTAAAAATAAACAAATTGGACCACATCTAAATTAAAATCTTTTGTAATACATCAAAGGACACTATCAACAGAATGAAAAGGCAACTCATGGAATGGGAGAAAATATTTGTAAGTCATATATCTGATAAGGAGTTAATATCCAGTTATATGAAGAACTCCTACAACTCAACAACAAAAGAACAAGTCTCTTGAAAAATGGGCAAGGGATTTGAAAAAACTTTTCTCCAGAGAAGATATGCAGATGGCTAATAAGCACTTGAAGAGATACTCAACATCACTAGTTGTCTTAGTCCCGCTATAACAAAGTTGCACAGACTGGGTAGCTTATAAACAACAGAAATTTATTTCTCACAGTTCTGGAGATTGGTTAGTCCAAGATCAAGGCACCAGCATGGTCTTGCTCTGAGGCAGTCCTGCTTCCTGGTTCATAGATTGGCCATCCTCTCACTGAGTCCTCACATGAGGGGAAGGGTTAGAGATCTCTGTGCGGTGTCTGTTATAAGTACACTAATCCCATTCATGATGGCTCTATCCTTATGGCCAGATCACCTCCCAAAGGCCCCACCTCCTAATACCATCACCTTTGGGAGTTAGGATTTCAACATATGAATTTTGAGGTGACATTAACATTCAGACCATAGCACTAGTCAACTCAAAACCACAGTGAGATACTGCTTTTCATCCACCAGGATTAAAACAACAACAACAAAACAGAAAATAAGTGTTGTGGAGGATGCAGAGAAACTGGAACTTTTGTGCATTGCTAATGGGAATGTAAAATGATGCAGCTGCTAGGGAAAACAGTATTGTGCTTACTCAAAAAATTAAACATATAATTACCATATAATCCAGCAATCCTACTTCTGGGTATGTACTCAGAAGAAGTGAAAGCAGGGACTTGAATACATATTTGTACACCCATGTTCATGGCACCACTATTCACAATAGCCAAAAGGTGAAAGCAATCCAAAAGTCCATCAACAGTTGGATTAAAAAGAAATGTAGTATATAAATACAATGGAATATTATTCAGTCTTAAAAAGGAAGAAAATTATGACATAATACAATAAGGATGAACCTTGAAGACATTATACTACGTAAAATAAACCAGTCACAAAAGACACATACTGTATGATTTCACTTACGTGAGCTATCTAGAGTAGTCAAATTCATAGAAACTGAAGGTAAAATGGTGGTTCCAGAGGCTTGGGCCTGGAGAAAATGGGGAATTATTTGATGGGTATAGAGTTTCAGTTTTGCATGTTCAAAAAGTTCTGGAGATTGGTTGCACAACAATGTAAATAATACACTTAACAATACTGAACTGTACACTTAAAAATGGTTAAGATGGACTTCCCCGGTGGTGAAGTGGTTAAGAATCCGCCTGCCAATGCAGGGGACATGGGTTTGAGCCCTGGTCTGGGAAGATCCCACATGCCGCGGAGCAACTAAGCCCGTGCACCACAACTACTGAGCCTGTGCTTTAGAGCCCGCGAGCCACAACTACTGAGCCCATGTACCACAACTACTGAAGCCCACGCGCCTAGAG
>NC_041224.1:105156587-105215672 GCF_002837175.3 Physeter macrocephalus | reverse complement strand
GCGAGCCACATCTACTGAGCCCATGTACCACAACTACTGAAGCCCACGCGCCTAGAGCCCATGCTCCGCAACAAGAGAAGCCACTGCAATGAGAAGCCCGTGCACCACAACGAAGACCCAATGCAGCCAAAAATAAATAAATAAATTTATTTTAAAAAAATGGTTAAGTTGGTACCTTTTATATTATTTGTATTTTACCGCAATTATTTTTTTAAAAGGCAGTTAGACTCAAATCAAGGCATGAAGACTATCCAACTTTCAGGCTTATTATGCACAGATGTAAGGAGAGGGCTACTGCTTTGTAAGGGCTGGCATGTGAGGCAGACAACACAGAGAAGGCACGAGGAGGACTTTGGGATGACTTGTTTGAGCCTAGAGTTCAACTACCGTTACTTCTCAGGTACTGTGACTGGTCTTGGAGCCAATCCCTTAGCCTTGGTTCCTGTGGTGCATTGAACACTCCTACACTGCAGCCACAAGCCAGTGGGAAGTGGCTCTACCAGGCCTGAAGAACCCAAAAGCACAGGAGGGCAGTAAGTGTTACATAACACCTTTATTCTAACACTTTGGCTTCTTTTTCACTATTGTTCAAATACACTAACTAGCAGTATGCATATTTTAGCATTGACAAAACACTTTTGCTAGAACATCCATGGGATGTTTAAATTTTTGCCTCTTTGCCTTTGCTTAATATCAAAGATGATTGTTTTCTCCTCATGTTTATAAGTTGTTTAGCATGTCTTCACACTTCCCTACTTTATTTTACTTATTTTTTCATAGAATTTGGTGGAAGGGATGAGAATTTAGGGTAAAACAAGAAAAGTGAAATCTTTCCATTGTAATTTACTTTTGTAGGACATTAAGGCAAGTTAGATGCCTCTTGAACTACATCTAAGTCCGTTTCAGAAGGCCTCCATAGGGAACTTGAGAAAGCCAAACCTCGGGTCCTAGTGGATGATAGGCATTTTTAAATATCAAGAGAATTGGCTCCAGTTTACTTGAGTGAAAAAGATTAGCTAATCTACTTGAAGTAAATGAGGTTTGAAAACTCAAAGGGCAAAAATCACTTAAAGTAAGTAGCAGGGTATTTGGGGATTAGCACAGCTAAAGTTTCCCAAACATTCAGGTAGTATTACTCTATTTTTAAAAATAAACCCACTGACTTAAATACAAGCAAAGCAGCTAAGGGTATCATCCCCATTTCTTTGTAGTCACACCTTATAACCTATTATGACAGCCAAAGTGTGAAGAATAGTTTGAAAAGCACTGTGACACTGAGAGATGCTGACAAGTAGAATACTGAGACGGGGAAAAAAGATCAAAATCATCACCAAAGATGCCACTTTAAGTGATCATCAAAACTCTAGATAAGAATGGCAACTGGGGCTTCCCTGGTGGCGCAGCGGTTGAGAGTCTGCCTGCTGGTGCGGGGGACACAGGTTCGAGCCCTGGTCTGGGAAGATCCCACATGCCGCGGAGCAACTAGGCCCGTGAGCCACAACTACTGAGCCTGCGCGTCTGGAGCCTGTGCTCCAGCAACAAGAGAGGCCGTGATAGTGAGAGGCCCGCGCACCGCAATGAAGAGTGACCCCCGCTTGCCACAACTAGAGAAAGCCCTCGCACAGAAATGAAGACCCAACACAGTCAAAAATAAATAAATAAACAAATGTGGGGTTTAAAAAAAAAAAAAAGAATGGCAACTGTTTTTTGGCTGATTCAAATTTTAAGAGTTCAAAGTAAATTCTATTATATATATAATTTAGCAATTTTAGCTTCTTTTTTTAAAAAATAGCTTTATATTTTAATAATTTATATATTTATAATATGTTTATAAAATTTAATAATTTATAATATAATAATTTATATATGTATATATTTATAATATATAAAAATATTTCAAAAAATCAGACACATAACTCTTTGAAAAAGAAAAGAAAGATTACCTGTAAAACCCAGAGTTAACCTCTGTTGGTATAATCCAACATTTATAAAAATTCCTTGTGTGGTTTTTTGAGTGTTGTCTCTGTCCCTATCCTTGCTCACCCCCTTGTGGCCATGATATGAAGAAGCCAAAAACCAGGGAGCAAAAAAGGAAGAGAGAGAAAGCAAAAATCCTGAATGATAAACTGATCACCTCTCACTTTAACAATATTTTCCATAATTAAGATAACTAGGTCTGCCTGAAATCCACATGGGTCAGGACCTTTGAGAAAATAGATGGGAGACTTAAATGGTGATTGTAAATTATCCCTTCATTAAACTTTCTTGGAAGTATGGGCATTGGTAAGGGAAACTAAAAGGGATGTCCTACTCATACTTCCTATTGGCTGAACCCAACTGGAAGCACTCAGAGGGCAAAGGAACCAAGCTTTTGCAATCCTTCAAGGTCCAGCCTTCCAGGGCACAAAGCAGAGTGAAGGGTAGAAAGTGGATTTGACTGGGCAAACAGAGCAAGTCCAGTACAAAATTTTTCTAAAATATTTCATCATAATTATAGTTTCTTTCATAAGGCACGAGTCCAAGGGCTATTTTATGGAATAACTCTGTATAATTTGGAGTTGAATATCTATGCAATTCCTGTGGTTTATCTGGAAAACACGAGAGATAACAGAATTTCACACCACCTGAAAACATTACTTAGGCTTCTCTCCTCCATCTAACGCCTCTGGGGAGGTATAAGCCTGGCAATTGAGGGGTCAAATCAGTGGATACTTTTGTATTAGAATGACTATAAGGTAGGGGCAGAAAGAGAAAGGCAGAAATGGGGATACAGAGGGTTCAGTTGCTGTGTGCTGCTGGTCCTCTCCCACCATTTGCCCCACAGAAAAAGTAAACTTCCCAGCTTCTACCTGGAGTATTAAGACCAACACTGATGACCTGTTAGTCAAACTGAACATGTGCCTTAGACACCAGCAAAGCAGTGTCACCAGAAGTATGTTAAAGAAAATGAGAAAAATTTGGAATGAAGCTATTTCTATTTCTGTATATTTGTATCATTTTAGAAAAGTGAAATTTAACTTTATAATTTAGCATAGTTTTGACGGTTGGTGTTGATGGGGAGGGTTGTAGCACATGATCTTTTTAGAGCATCCCTGCTCCTTCCAAAGATTAAATGTGAAGAAATGGCCATCTTCAGAAGACTCGGGGCAAGTACCCCTAAGCAGCAGATGCCGACGCTCAGAAGAGAGTATGGGGTGGTCCCCGAGGGCTGCGTCACTACCCCACGCCAGGGGTTCAGAGTCCTCGGCTCTTGTATCTTTTTTTCAATTTTTGGTTACTCCTCTCTGGGAGGCTAACTCTAAGAGTGGCAATGTCTAAGGCCAACAGAAACCCTGGGCAAGCCACTTTCCTTTCTATCATCAAGAAATTTAAGGATTGGAGCAGATGATCTCTGAAATCTTGGCTTAGCCCTCATGATCAACATTGGCAGGTTCCCCCCACTCATCTGTTATCACGGTAAAGCATTCAAAACTGGACGAATGGTGGATTATAGATAAATAAATGCAGATAAATGTCCTCCAACTCTTTCCCTTTTCGCCAGACGCAGCCCTTAGTAAACAGTTTACGTATTTTTCCAGCTATTTTTCTATGCAGAGATGGTATCTCCTTCAAACACACAAGCGGGAGCCTTTTCATCTTATACGTCTTGGGGAATCTAGAAGCTTTTTAAACGCTCTCTTCTGGACTTGTTTCTACCTAAGTCGGAGCCTCATTTGCAAACGCTACTTAAGATCTTCGTTCCTCTCGGTTTTAATCATCTTTCACTCGCGTGAGGTCCTCAGTCTCCCCGGCGGCCACAGCAACACACACCTCACTTTTCACTTTGTGGGCGGCCCCCTTAAGCGGCGCTCTTCACACCGCACTCCAACCCGGTGCGCGCGGAGGTCGCCGCAACACTTCCGCCTCGCAAGTAGATTAGCTAAGACTCCTGCGCTCGGGTTTGAGCCCACAGCTGGCGCCCGAACCCGGCGCGCAGGGATGACGACATCAGCCTGCGGAGACGGCGACGGCGAGAGACGGGGAGGGCTTCCGGGGCTCCAGGCCTAACCACCGAGAGCTGCAGTCATGGCGGCCGCTGTGTGGGGCTTCTTTTCCTTCCTTCTGCTGATGCTTTCAAGGGATGCCCAGAGCTCGGAAGTGTCTGGGGCTACCTCCGAGGGCTCAGGAGGGAGTGGGGTCAGTATCGGAGATCGCTTCAAGATTGAGGGGCGTGCGGTTGTTCCTGGTGTGAAGCCCCAGGACTGGATCTCGGCGGCCCGAGTGCTGGTAGACGGAGAAGAGCACGTCGGCTTTCTTAAGTGAGCATCCTGAGGGCAGCGCGAAAGCGGTTGGGTTGGGAGCAGGAAGGGAATTCCCTATAGGGGAGCCAAGTGTCAAGACCTGACGACGTCGCTGTCCGAGGGTGAACCTTGCGAGGCAGTCGACGCTTTCCCCTTCCCGGTCCCGTACCTCAGAAATGAGGATGGCTGGCGCCCGTCTCAGGCCCAGAGCAGTGGAGTCGGTTATCTTCAACTCCATTTTGGCCCTGGATGGGGACGACCACTCCTGGGCCCTGGGCACAGATGGACCCCTTATTTATCTTTTGCTGAATTCTTTTTTTTTTTTTTTCCATCCCATTTGGTTTCCCTGGAATCTGGGCCCTTTTTGCATTCATTTCAGTCTTTTGGTAGCTTCATGTTGTGTAGAAAGATACTAAGCAAGTGGGAATTCTCAAAGCCCACAGGACTTCTAGTGATGACACAGACTGGGAGGCTAATGTTGCTGCTTCTAAAATTAATGGGCCCTGAAGTCCCTAATCAAAGCACCTTTTTTGCCTGGAGGTGGGATTGTTGTTCTTTTTTACACTTGAATTCATCGAGGGATTTGCGACATCACTATTGTCATTTATGTGAGACTCTACAGTGCTTGCTTACTCCCTTCTGTCCTTTCTAGCTGTGAGTAGAAATAGGATTTGAGCCTATATTAAAAGACGTGGTAGATTTATTAGCAGTCCAGTTCTGCAGCAGCCTGCTTTTCAGATGTCTAGGCACAAGTATAATGTTTTAAATCTTTAAGTTGCTGCTTGGAAAGTGAAACTTTAAACTGAAAATTCATTTGGTAAAGGAAGCGTTTCTCTGGTATGTTTGTATACCAGCAAGTGGTATCTGAAAACCAGACAATTTAAGTGTGGACATTTAATTCTAAATCTGTTTTGGAAATATTCAGAGTATCCAGGTGCCTTTGAATGAGAATTTCAACCTCAGATTAATAAATAGTGACAAGCTTACAATCATTTTTAAAGTGCTGTGTATTATTACAAATCTGGCATTAGGGCATTCTTTAAGTTTTACCCTAATTAATGAACTTTTAATAATAAAGCTCTCATTTAGCTTTAGAAAATTAGCCATAATTAACCATTTGACCTCTCTTTTTCTTCTGCAGTGTACAGTTTTTAAAAATAAACATTTAGGGGCTTCCCTGGTGGCGCAGTGGTTGCGCGTCCGCCTGCCGTTGCAGGGGAACCGGGTTCGCGCCCCGGTCTGGGAAGATCCCACATGCCGCGGAGCGGCTGGGCCCGTGAGCCATGGCCGCTGAGCCTGCGCGTCCGGAGCCTGTGCTCCACAACGGGAGAGGCCACAACAGAGGAAGGCCCACATACCACAAAAAAAAAAAAAAAATTATTATTTTTATTTGAAAATAATATATATGTGATATGTTTATTGAAGAAAATATAAACAAAGTAGAGATAACAGGCCTTAACATTTTATTGTATCTCTTTGTATCTCTTTGAAATCATATGACCTAAGTTTTTAATAGTAATATACAATATATAGTGCTTTGTAACCTGCTTTTTTTCATTTAATATTTTGTGAGCAGCTTCTGATACCATTTCATGTTCTTTCATTTGTATGTAGAAAGGTTAATTGAGAATTAATATGAAGAGCTTATGGTGGCAAGCTTTTTGGAAGAGGGATAGGTAATTTGTCTTGTACCTGTTATGCATAAGTAGCATGCAATTTTGACTATGCTTATTGGAGGTGGCTTGGGACTTGGCTAAATGGAGATCAGGGGAGTTTCAACTGAGTACTCTCATGCCACTTGCTCTCATCACTGTGTATGTAAACCATAATTTATCTAGTCCTCTGTTTGGGGGCATTTAGGTAGTTTTCAGTTTTTTGAAATTATGAGCTATGCATTATGTACTATACGTAAGATTATGTACTATAATTTTTTGAACTTTTTCTTATGGAAAATTACAGACATACACGAAAATAAACAGAATAGCTTAGGAACCCATCACAATTTACTGTTTGATTTTATATCTCCTGCACCTCATTAATTTCTTTCTGGAATATTTAAATATGATGATCTTAAACATAATATAATTTCACTTGTAAAAACACTACTATGTATCTCTGAAAGGTAAGGACTTAAAAACCCACAGTACCATTATCGATTTGACAAAATAAATGATAATGCCATAATATCATCTAATACCCAGTCCATTTTTATGTTTTCCCACTTATCTCAGAAATAGTTTTATGTGATTGTTCTTTCAGATCAGGGTCCAACAAGGTCATTGTATTGTAGAGTACATTTTAAAAGCCAAGTTTTAAAATTTCGTTATACTATGTCTATGTTATCTTTTAAAGCAAAATATTTACCTTAGGAGGAAAAATATATTTGCTTTTTCTTTACGCCATTAGTTTTGCTATTATTTGTGTTGTGCTGGAATTAACTTAATTCTCTTTTTTCTGGACCTAGGAAAATGTTTTGAAATTCATTAAGTTAGGGTCCCATCAAGAAACTGAGTAATTAGAATAATTCAAGGAAAGTTTAATGAAAGGATTAACCAGGGTAGTCATGGTGTAGGGAAACAACCAGATTATGCAGTACTCCAGAGTTTACAACCTCAAGGCTATTGTCACCTCTAAGCCTGAAGGGAGGCGGGGAAGTAAAGGTTACTGAAACCTAGAAAAGAGGAAAGAACTGTCTTGAAAGGAGCTGTGTCCCTTGACAAAGCCAGTTAGGGGCCTCTCACGGAGAGAGCTGGGGGGAAAAGTATACTAAGCTCATTTTCTTCCCTTCCTGCTGTGGGGAGAGAAGGGTGGAGAATGATCTGAAGGGCAAATAGAAGACATCCAGCTCAGGAATAAGTTAACTTGATGTTTGCACTTCGATTCTGTTTCAGTTTAGTGTGTACTTTGAAGTAGTAAGGAACTTTTTCCTCTTACATTTTAGTAAACATTGTAGATGTGACAGAATCAACTATTCCTTTAACTGTGAAAGAGCCTAATGATTTAAGGAGCATTATTTTAACATTATTGTGAGACTGGCAATTCTCTGACAAAGTCAGTCCCTTTAGAACCATTTGTTCTCCTGAAACAGAAACTTCTTTTTCCTCAGAATGGCAGTTTCTCATTAGCAAAGCCAGACCAAATTAATTTTGGTCTGTGAACATGAAATTATCAGTTCTTGATGGGGTGGTTTTCTAAGTCTAGAAGTTTAGAAGAAAGCAGTAGGAAAAGGTGGGTGGTTTTAACTACATAAACATTTTAAACTTCTGCATACCCGAAAAGAAGTAACCAAGGTGGATGGGAACTATTTGTAACAAGTGGAACAAACAGTACTTAATTACCTTTTCCTAAAAAAGAAACAAAGGAAAGAAAACAAAATGCAAATTAAAACTAGGAAAAAAGGCCATTTTTAATTAAATTGTTGGAGGGGATCTGCAAAATTGGACCCCTAATCTTGTAGGAATGACATATATTATTCATTCCCTTGAATGAAGACATGGCTTTAGAATTGGACCTGTGCTCCTGTCACCTGTCATCTCTATTCCACAGAAGGAATAGAAGTACTTTCTATGTCTCTGTGGAACGGTCTGGGGCATTTTCAGAACTCATGCAGTGTTAATTATGGAAGCTGAAATGTGGGACAACTCTTGCCAGTTTGGGGTTTTTTTTTGCTAATTACTCTGACTGTCATTTTGGGAGGTGTTGGTTTGGGAGTTAACAGATGGTTTAAAACATAAGAAAAGAATAAGCTATTGATCAGAAGTGACTAAATATGATAATTTCATTGTTCCAGGACAGATGGGAGTTTTGTGGTTCATGATATACCTTCTGGATCTTATGTAGTGGAAGTTATTTCTCCAGCTTACAGGTTTGATCCTGTCCGAGTAGATATCACTTCAAAAGGCAAAATGAGGTGAGGACAACTGATTTAATTTTTACCAAAGGCTAGGCTACTGAATACCTCATTATATATATTCCTTTTAGAATTTATAGTTAAGGTTGGAAAGTTTCCTATTTAAACTACATGTATTCCTTAAAATATTTAAAACATCCTTGTATTGTTCGAATCTGAGCATTGATAATATTGTACAGTTGAACTTTCTCCTGCTGTGGCTTAATATTTATTTTAAAGCTCCTAATATGATTTTATAGAGAAGAGGTAAGGTTACTTACTATAGGAGCAAAAGCATTGTGAAAGTTTTAATTAAAATGTGATTATTAAAGTTGGAAATAATTTAACTTTTCTAAGTTGAAAATACTCGTCATTGGGATATTTTGATGATACCTCTTAGTATCTATTTGATAGTATGTTGATCTAGAAATTTCTATAGTTCTTCCTGTCTGGAACATTTAGTGTGCAATGGGAATTTAGTATTTCTTAGGAAAACGGTAGATTACATCATGGAGTTTACTTCAAAGTGAGGATCATAATAAAAAAAAGAAAAGTACAGTATTAGAGGCTGGAAGACTAGGAAAAAGTTTCAGAAGTTCTAAGTAGATGAACACATGCTTTGAAGTCGAGGTGAAAAGAATTTTGGACTAATTCAGGCTCTGATCCTGGAATACCACAAACCCATTTGAAGTTAGAATCAGTTGTGTATATGTCCACAGTGTTCAGATTCAGCCTTATGCTCTTATAACCCCAATTTATTTATTTGTTATTAGTCTCATGCCAATAGTGCTCTCTTTAGGCTAATCTGACCAGGAAGTATAGGAAGCAGTTTTCTTGCTTGCTTGCTTGCTTTATTGAGGTGTAATTGACAAACACCAAACAATTTTAAATGGTAATGTCTCTTCTTTGTTTGAGCTATCACAGAATTACTTCATGTTGCAGTAATAAAGAAGAGGTCATGCAAAGGCAAAAATAATTTGGGGGTTAGAGGAGCTGTATTTTACTACTGACCTTTTCGTTATATGCCTAGCATATTTAGATTGATTTGTAGAGACCCCAAATTGAGCTGACATAAGAGAGATGTTCGGTTAGTACTGTAATATTTATATTTGAGTTAGTGTTTACTCCTAAAATGCTTTCCCTCTTCCTTTGTTTTTTTTTGGTCATTGAAGGTTTTTAACGTGTAATGTGTAAATATGCTATAATTAAAATAGTGAGTCATATATTGAGCTGCGTCATCCTTTAATATCAGCTGCATATTAGTCCAGTGAAGTCAGCTCTTGTTGATAGAGTTTTCTTTTTCCTCTTTTAGGATGTGTAGTGAACAGAGATGGTTATTCTGTGGTAATTTAAATTCTTGGTATTATTAGGAAACCAATACTGTGATACTACTAAAAACACATTCTTTAGAAGCAAACTACTTTCTCCTCTATTTTTGAAATTAAATTGTCTTAGAATATTCTACTTTGTCCAAATGCTAATATTTCTTGCTATTGGCTATTGAGAGCAAGGTGGAGCATGAATTAAAGGTAATACCTTGCAAATATGTTTATAAATATTTTTGATGTAATAAATGGATTGTTTCAAAGTAACTAAACCACATTAGCTATTGACTTTCTCATATGTTTTTAGAGGCATAAAAGTTTTTTAAAATATATGTATAAAACTCTACTATGTTAAAGTCTAAACTGTAAAGGACTTATCATGACTTTTTATGTATTTTAGAATTGCAAGCTTGGAGATGGGGGTGGTTTGTAGATTTACCATATGAACGTTACATAGGATTAAAAGTTTTTTAAAAATACTGAAAATACTGGGAGTTCCCTGGGGTACAGTGGTTAGGACTCTGCACTTTCATTGCTGTGGGCCCGGGTTCAATCCCTGTTTGGGGAACTAAGATCCCATAAGCCACGTGGCCTGGCCCCAGAAAAACAAAATAAAAACAAAACTGAATACTGGAGGGAATGAAAGTTGTTAAAGGGGGATACTTGTCGATTAAAAACTATAATTTATTTTTATTTATTCTTTTTACTTTGAATTTTGAATAAAGTAGTCTAAGCAATTAGAAGTATTTTTCTAAATATAAAGTTTTATTTGCTTTTTCACTTTGGGTAAAGAGTACTTCCTGCTTTAGTATTTAAGGACTGGTTGCAGCAGTTGGATTCATATTCTCAGACCCATTCCTGATGATTGGATGCCTGAAGCATAGGTAAAAAAACAAGGCCCTTATCATTTTAATAATTGGGGAGGACAGAGTAGAGAACAAAGAGGGATCCATATAAGATACTACTATTCTTGACCAATATTTTGTAAGCATGCATAAGTTAGTTTCAAATATATGTGAGACTTACATTTCTGACATTTTGTCAGAATGAAAAATTTTAGAAATGCTGGGTAAAGCATGATAAACATTTCCTTTTAAATGTATAGCTCCCAAAAAAGTAAGGGAAATCCTCAGAGGATAAACTGTAAACTACTTTCCTACCTGGGCGTTTTGTTATTCTCTCACCAAAAGCCTTAGATTTTATTAGCAGTGTGTAGGTGGGAGGCAAGCCTTGGGCATGCTTGGAGTCAGAATTAGATCTAAGACTTGGTTCCCCCTTTGACCCTTGGCCTGAAATCCAAAAGATCAGATTCCCAACCTGGCCCTGGCTTTTGGAGGGAAAAAATCTGTCCTCAAAATTGATAGTCGCACCCTCATTGAAATTTGGGTATGAATTTATTACTTCTTGCATGATCCAGAAACTTCCAATCTGAACAATTAATAAGATGGCCCCTGGTCATAATCCCCTACTCCTGGCAGAGACAAATGCATAACTCTCTCTCCAGGCCCATGCAAAAGTAAAGTCTACGTAACTTATAAAATACCCAAGAAAACAATGTACATGGAGTCAGCAGATGAATCAGACCTCTGAGAACTCTAGATAGTAGGCTTATTGGATATAGACTATAAAATTGTTTAAAGTATATTTAAAATGACAAAAGAAGTGCTTTTACCGTAATACCAAAATAAACCATAGATATTTGAAAAAAGAATAAAATTGAACTTTTACAATCAGTATATGCTTTGGAATACAAAACTCAGTGGATGTGCTAAGCAACTGAACAGAGGTTTGATGAGCTGGAAGACAGATCAGAAAAATTACCCAGAAAGCAATACAGATAAAGGAAAGGACACTGTGAAAGTGAGACTTTAACAAGATGTGGAGTAAAGAATGAAAAGGTCTAACATGTGTCTAATAGAAGTTCCAGAAGGAAATGATAGAAAAAATAGGGGAGGCAGTTTTCAAAAAGTAAACTGGAATATGTCTGAACATGGGTGATTAAAATTACTGGCATGTCTGGTAAAAATGTAATGTTACCTATGGCACTGTTGCAGGACTTTCTTAAATCATTAAGTTTTTCTTGGAAAATACCCTTTAAAATTAGGTGTACTCAACAATGCATGTTTCAGACAATCAAAAAAAAAAATTCCAGCATTTTTGTATATTTATAACAAAATAAATTTATTATTAAATAGAATCAAAGAGCTTTAGAGCTAGAAGAATTCCAGGAGAACTTCTGATATAACCAGAAAAGTTAAGAACTTAAGACCACAGGCCTAGGTAATAACAGAGCTATAGCTAGAAACTAGGTCTCTTGATTCCAAATCTATGTTCTCCCTCTACATTTTGCTAAGTATTTTAGACATACAGATAAAGCTACTTTGATTAAATTTTCAAGATCAAAAGTTTAGATGCCAAAGCATTTTGGAAAAAGCTAAAGGTAATTGTAAGGCATTGCTAATATATTATAAGCATTTCTTTTAACTAGTAATGCTTTTAATAGGATTACTGATGCTTTTTTCATGTTGCTTTATCAGAGCGAGATATGTGAATTACATCAAAACATCAGAAGTGGTCAGACTGCCCTATCCTCTCCAAATGAAATCTTCAGGCCCACCTTCTTACTTTATTAAAAGGGAATCTTGGGGCTGGACAGACTTTCTGATGAACCCAATGGTATGTATCAGGCTACAATAAAGTATCTTTACTAATCTGTAATTTGCTTCCAGGCAGTTGAAAAATTCTAACCCCTGTGAAAGGAAAGCTAGAGTCAGATTGTTGGATCAAAGGATTACTGTGAACAGTTCATGAATTTCATGAAAATAGTAGCTTTGGGAATACATAATGAAAAAGATAGTAGTGAGAATGGCACAGTAGATTTGACATTGAAATGTGCAGCAGAAATTAGATAAGTACTTATGTTTAAAATTCAAATAGAGTAAGAGTATGTGGTAAGTCACACATGGAGCTAGCTATCTCATCCCTCATACTACCTGAATGTTAGTCCATTGATGAATGTGCCATCATTTAATAAATTTCCCCTCTTGATGGCACAAGTAAGGTTTTTACAAAGTCTTTTTTTTTTTAAATGTGTTATGAACAGAGAAGTTACTCTGTAGTAATTTAAGTACTTGGTATTTTCATGGAACGATTTTATGGTATCCACTAATATAAAATACTAATAGCATATTTAGAAACAACTTGACTTTTTTTTCTTTGCTATTTTTGAAAGTTGAATTATTACCTTAGATTTATCTAAAAGTTGATCATATTTCTTGCTGTTAGCTATTTAGAACACAAATAGGGATGTTTCAGGCTGTATATCCTTTGAGAGGAATAAATTAGTACCTGGAATCTGCAGTTAGGCATAAAGAGGCAGGAGGATAGAGTGGATGGGCGAAGTTAGCGATGAGACTCCAAAGCTAATTGAGAAATATCTTCCATGTTCTCATTTCTGAAATTCCATGGGAACATATGCAGTGGTAGAAGCTCCTAGGTCATTTTTTAAAACTTGTCTGCTATAGTAGTTGCCTAGTGGTATATTGTACATTAGGGGAGGATGTGGTGTTTTCTCCAAGAACCACAAGTCATCTGGAAAGACTTGTGGATCCAGCTGGCCATCAGGATCACCAATCTCAATGCCAGACTGCAGACTGAAGAAAGTGAATGAATAGTTCAGTTTGCAAACTATTTGTGTTAGATAAAACTCTAAACTCTGCAAAATGATAGGTAGCACAGATGTGAAGCAAGGTGTCTATATAAAGTCCACACACTTATAGGTAAGACTCTTATATTACAACAGTCAGATACTGAGGAGCACCTTGCTGTCACCAGGGCTCGTTCAGTAGAATTGAAGTGGTGGCTGCTAGTTTTATTCTGTTTACAATATTTAATTCCATCATTGGTTGTTAAGTGCAGATTTTGTTCTACAGTTAAGTAGGAAAAATATTTTCTGAATTTTTTTCTTTCACAGGTTATGATGATGGTTCTTCCATTATTGATATTTGTGCTTCTGCCCAAAGTGGTCAACACAAGTGATCCTGACATGAGGCGGGTAAGATGACTGAACCATGTTCTGATGCCTGGTCTGTCCGTTGTGGCTGAATGGCTTGGGTTTGTTCAGCTTTATCTTAATTACCAAGCCAAATTCATCTACAGGTTGTGTTGATACAGTATTATGTTCCTGGCATTTAAGTAATTGTTTCCACTAGACCAGATAAATTCAGTTGGTTCTGCCTGATAAAAGCCTGGGTCTCTTCATATAGTTAAAATATTCTGCTTAGTAACTTGCCTCTTTGCACCTCGCTTGTTAAATAGTTGAAAAGCATAATAATTCTGGTATACCTAATCCAAATATTTCGCAAAATGGTAGCTTCTTATAATCTATCTTTACTTTACAAAACTCTTCAGAGTACACATTTAGTTTATGTGTTCAGACACACAGAAGAAATTCGGATAGACCAAGGGAGAAAAATAGAATAGTGGTTTTCAAACTCTCTACCACAAGATCATACAGTTTGGCAAAGGGGAGAGGAGTTGCCAAGTAAGATGCTTCAAATTTTTAGTGCTACCACTTTGTCTCTTTTAAATACTTGCTTCTGTATAAAATCTTCAGAATTAAAAAAAAAATTATCGGGCTTCCCTGGTGGCGCAGTGGTTGCGCGTCCGCCTGCCGATGCAGGGGAACCGGGTTCGCGCCCCGGTCTGGGAGGATCCCACATGCCGCGGAGCGGCTGGGCCCGTGAGCCATGGCCGCTGAGCCTGCGCGTCCGGAGCCTGTGCTCCGCAACAGGAGAGGCCACAACAGTGAGAGGCCCGCATACCACAAAAAAAAAAAAAAAAAAAATTATCTATTCTTCCACCCAAAAACCATCAACAAATATCTCCTGAATTCCAGGTTTTTCTATTGTATTTAATATATATGTATTTACACTTTATTCATCACTGAATAAACATTTATTAATCAATTTTAGATTCTGGATACAGGGGATACAAAAATGGATTATATGTCATCCCTGTTGTCAACAAGCTCATAGTCCAGTTAAATGTAGGAAGTAGGATGGATTTAAAAAGCACTCTTCTTGCCGTCAGAGGATTGTGTGTGTGTGTATGTGCGCATGTGTGGGTTTAAATGGAAAAATAAGATATACATAAATAAAAATGTTTGCTGAGGTACTAGGTGATTAAGTTCTGTAGAAGGTAAGACACTTATCCCAAGCTGGAATGGCAGAAAAAGCTTCATGAAAAAAGAAAGCTTTATGATGTTTCAAAATGTTTTATTGCTAAATTTTGGCATCTTTGCCTCAGTGTTGGTCAGAAAGTGTACATCCTATATCCTTATATCTGTTAAGGCAGTTAACTCTCTCTGGTGTCAATAGAAGGAAACATTAGAAGTCATATTGGATTAACAATTCATTTCTTGGGCTTCCCTGGTGGCGCAGTGGTTGAGAGTCCGCCTGCCGATGCAGGGGACATGGGTTCGTGCCTCGGTCCGGGAAGATCCCACATGCCGCGGAGCGGCTGGGCCCGTGAGCCATGGCCGCTGAGCCTGCGCGTCCGGAGCCTGTGCTCCGCAACGGGAGAGACCACAACAGTGAGAGGCGCGCGTACCGCAAAAAAAAAAAAAAAAAAAAAAAAAAAAATTCATTTCTTGCAAAATGCTTTGCATATAGTAAGCAGTGTAAAAAGTTGTTCATTCAAGAGCTTCAGAATTGAACAGGTTCAAAAATAGAGTTGATATATTTTTGCGGGGACTCAAGACCTGTTATATTTAAAATAAACATTTAATTCATGATTACTAGGGCATGTTAACATGTTTCTTTTCCTGGCCGTATTTGTAAAGGTGCTTTCTCCCTGAAAACTCATGTATATATTCTACATTTGGGGAGAAAGCCCAAGCTAATAATTGAACAAAAAATTCAATTTAAAATAATAGAGTATTTGCTATTTTTTTTCATGTCCAAACTAATACAATTTTAAGTTCACTTTTGGAATGTCACATATAATTCAAATGAAGCAGACATTACAAATATTGTCAAAAATGGAACAGTACTTTATAGATTGTTGGCTCAGTAAGGGAGAGGACAAGAACCTCAAAATAAAAGTGCCATGTCCTTAGGTCCTGCCAATGACTGTTTGTAACATTTTAACATTGGTGTTGCTTGCTTTAGATGCTGTAACTGAGGTTGCCCAAGTCATACAGTATTCATAGATTTACTACTAAGGCCCTTAGGAATCAAGTCTTGGAAATACTACAGTTACCTTCCAGACTTTTCTGATACCTTGATACATGGTTAAAGATTGATATTCTGGTTATATGCATCTAGAAAAAGCATGAGTTTAAGAAAACACTTGTTAAAACAATAAGAAAGCATTCTGATCAGAAAACAAAATAAGGTGGCAGGAATATGATCACATATGTCCATTATCCGAGAAAATGCCCTTTATAAAAACATAAGCCGAATCAAACCCCAGGCAACACTTATCGGACATTTACTAAGGATTGAAATGCTTAGTGATATAAAGGAGGCATGAAACATGGTTTCTGAAATGCTATTGGGTATGACATTACATCATTGCTCAGAACCAGTACCTTTTACCTGTTCTATTTCTCTCCTCCTTCCTTAAGGGAAGTGTTAGTTGTTAAATGACGTGTGCCTTTCATATCATTGTGTTTTGTCTTCCCACAGGAGATGGAGCAGTCAATGAATATGCTGAATTCCAATCATGAATTGCCTGATGTTTCTGAGTTCATGACAAGACTCTTCTCTTCAAAATCATCTGGCAAATCTAGCAGTGGCAGCAGTAAAACAGGCAAAAGTGGGGCTGGCAAAAGGAGGTAGTCAGGCAAGCCAGAGATGGCATTTGCACAAACATGGCAACACTGGGTGACATCCAAGTCTTGAGGGAGAACCGTGTGAAGCAACTACTGTAAACTTGAGTCATCCTTAAAGTTGATCTCTTATAACTGTTGTATGTGATAACTCTTCAGCACATGTTTTGTATTTGATACACAAGAAAACCCAGCTTTCATCCTTTGTCTGTATGAGGTCAATATTGATGTCACTGAATTAATTACAGTGTCCTATAGAAAATGACAATAATAAATTATATGAAGTACTATACATTATGTATATTAAAATAAGTCTTAATCCAGAGATAAAATTATCTTGTCATTTTTTTCCACTTAATGTTTCCTTTATTTCTGACAATTTTCTTCTATCTTTCATTATCTGAGGCTTGAAATTGATTTTTCCTGTTTAAAAAGAAGTGGCTGATATTTTTAGAGCAGCATGCACTGTGGGTTTTTGTGTAACTAGACCTTTCAAAATTCTTAGTCCTGCCCTGCCATTTAACATTCCCTGATATTTGAAGTAGAACCACATGTTCCTGATGTAGTTTTAATTTTTATTATTACAGTTAGTTTCAGAGTGTGGATATATGAATTAGGATAGGTGTTACCAATTTTTAAATTCTGGTTACCATCTCTGGTTTCGTTTTACAATTATTGAATATCAGCTATATGCTGTGATTCAAGGTAAGATACAGAGATGGATAGTATCCAGTGCCTGTCCTCCGTAGAGCTTATTATGTAGGGAGGAAGCACAAATAATAACAGGGAGTGAATGGCCAGGGGAAAGAAGTGCAGCAGTAGGAGAGCCTTGTAGAGTCTGAGGATGGAAAATCAACCTTAGAGCTCCATATTGTAATGTTGGTAGTATAGCAGAGGTAGCTTATAAATCCCCTCATCTTCCCCACTATTGATTCTCAGAGGTGTTGGAATATCCAATCAGGATATCTCAAATATCAGGAGTGTCTCAAAACCTTTTTATTTCAGTAAGTTACAACACCTTTTCTTTTGGATTTTGGGGTTTTTTTTTTTAGCAATCTTTTAAATATTGATTGATGGTTGATTGATTGGCTGCGTTGTGTCTTCGTTGCTGCACGCAGGCTTTCTCTAGTTGCCGCGAGTGGGGGCTACTCTTTGTTGTGGTGCGCGGGCTTCTCATTGCGGTGGCTTGTTGCGGAGCACGGGCTCTAGGCGTGCAGGCTTCAGTAGTTGTGGCTCGCGGGCTCTAGAGTGCAAGCTCAGTAGTTGTGGCGCATGGACTTAGTTGCTCTGCAGCATGTGAGATCTTCCCGGACCAGGGCTCGAACCAGGAAAGCCCTGGATTGTTTTAATTAAAGAACTCTGAGGCTGCAGTATTGCTTCTAGTAGGGCTCCTATCCTCTCCTATGTTAGAGAACTCCCCTGTTGCTTTCTTAGTGTTATTAAATCAGCAAAAAAAAAAATAACAAAAGATTGGTTCCAAACTCTTATTTTCCCTTTTATTATCCTATTATAGGTGCCATTTTTCATTTTGAAATGAGGTACATGAGTTTTCTTTTAAAGAAATGAGTTCAAAAAAAAAATCAAAGAAAGGGAATTCGGGACTTCCCTGGTGGCACAGTGGTTAAGAATCTGCCTGCCAACGCAGGGGACACCGGTTTGATCCCTGGTCCGGGAAGATCCCACATGCCGCGGAGCAGCTAAGCCCATGCGCCATAACTACTGAACCTGTGCTCTAGAGCCCACACGCCACAACTACTGAAGCCTAGAGCCCGTGCTCTGCAACAAGAGAAGCCTCTGCAATGAGAAGCCTGCACACCGCAACAAAGAGTAGCCCCCTCTTGCCACAACTAGAGAAAGCCCTCGCACAGCAACGAAGACTGAACGCAGCCAAAAATAAATAAATATTTTTTTTAAAAAGGGAATTCACTTGCGGTCCAGTGGTTAGGACTCTGAGCTTCCACTTCAGGGATCACAGGTTTGATCCCTGGTGGGGGAACTACAGTCTACAATCCTGCATGCTGCGTGGTGCTGCCAAAAAAGAAAAATAAAAAAGAAGTTCCAATGCAGGACATTTTAAAAGCTGTATCTCTCATTATATTACATACACTAAAGTTACCACGCTGGTTAAGCTATGAATGTATAAGGTGGGTAATCTGGTTAATGGTTAGAATCTTTTAAAATAGTTATTTACTGAAAATAACTAAAATGTTAGAACACAGATTGCATGAAAGTTGGAATTCAAAAGAGCCAGAATATAGTAAGAGTCATAGTTGTACAACCAGAAATCATATTCAAAAATTTCAAAATTTGGGTTGTCAAAATTCACACATGGAATACCTAATAAGCTAGAAATTAGAACACTTCCAAGGAAATTACCATTTCATTTGCTAATTAAAAAACTTGTTATTTTATGTAGATTTTAACACTGAATATAATATAAACATACCTTATTACCGAATGTTATTACATCAATTGTATATGAAAATCTTATCTTTGCACAGCTCCTTCATCAAATGCTTAGTGTATTTTCAGGTGCAGAAAAGATTGTATATTATTAGACAATTTGGAGTTGAGTGCAAAGACCCTGTTTAGTTGCTAACTTGCTTTGTGAATTTGGGCAAGTTGCATTCCCTCTTTGGACCATGTCTTGTCTTGTTCATTGTTGTATTTCCAGCATTGAGCATGTAGGCACATAATAAATGTTTGTTGAATGAATAAATGGGCCTCAAGTTTCACCATCTATAAATTGAGGGATTTGGATTAGACCTGTAAATTCCTTTTCAGATCCAAAATTCCAGTATAATTTTAACCCAATACTATTATTTCCTACCCTTGAGAACCGTATGATTGGTGCCAACTTTTTTAACTTCCTTGGGTTCTTTCTGCTATTCCTCTCTCGGAGACAAAGTGTTTTGCTCTTCCTTAGGGTATTTCTTAGATTGAGTTTACATGTATCTCCTTTTAAATGTAAGCTTTGTGGTTAAAATTTTTTCAGTTCTGCTAAATTAAACCTGAGTAGTAACTTTGTGCAAAACAGATCTTTGTGGCCCATTCTTGCCAGGAAGCCCTGAGTGCCTGGGATGGATCCATAGCTCCCAAGTTTCCAAGCATTTTTTTAGGAGTCAAAACCTCAAGACTCATCTCGAGTCTGGTTAACATTTTGAAAAAAATGGGCATTTTACCTAACATGCCCAGAGTAGTAAAGTCTGTTATTTTTTTTCTTATGTTTCCTCTGACAAGAGAGAGGAAGCAACCATTCAGCATACTTTTCAGTAGCTGGAAGAGTTTCGAGGTCCTGATGAGGTCAATGATAAAGGAGACCTTTTTCACTTAAATAGTTACTCAAACTTTCAGAAAGTTTGGGGTTTTTTTTAGTGTTCAACTAAAAAAATCTATTGAAAATATTAAATATCCTAAAGAAAAAACTAAAACAACTATTTTCATTTTTTAGAATTGCCTTCCAGGTCACATATAGTCATATTTTTGCATGGTTACAATCAGTTCTTTAAAAATTGGGCAAAAAGTTCACCTTTTAGGGTGGTTTACATGTGCATTTTGTATTTTAACCCAACAAAAATTCTGCTAAGCACTAACCTTAGGGAACACAATAGAAGCTAGCGACCCAGTCCTTTAGTGTTGTTCAAAGAGTATGTTGAGGCAGGACCTAGTTGTGCTCTCCTTTTAGCATTTTAGGTGTGATTATTGTCATCAGAGTCAATTATTTTTTAATTTGAAAAGTATATGAGAATATCCAATTGGTACAAGTGTTTATAATTATTTAGGAGAACTTGAGGGTAGGTTTTGCAAAATTCAGATGTTGCCTATAAATTATGAACATTGTTTTAATATTCCTGAAAAAAAGATGATGAAATACTAAAATAGCTATTTTACATAAAAATCCCCCCTCCCCCAAGTAGCACCATGTATTAGCTTATCTCCTTTCCCACAGTAACACAGATTTATCATGGGAGCATAGGGAATTGAAGCCTTTCACAACAGCTTCAGTCTGATAGCATTGAGCCAGCCTGGGCAAACCTGAGAAGAGGGAGGAGTAAATTAATAAAGTCAAGTGGTAAACAGGAGGAATGGGTAGAGCCATAAAAACTATCTGGGCACAGCATTTCCAATAGAAAACTTTGACAAGGCATTTAATTGCACTAAAATTTAATGAACTAGTAATGACTGCAGATTTGTATCTGTACCTCCTTAGGTAATGTTGAAACAAAATTTTCCATATACGTATGGAAAATATGTATATATGTATATATAAAGTAATCCCACTCGAAGTAATCCTGCTCCTACTACATATATTTGGATATTTTAAAGCATATTTCTAAATAACTGTAGTAAAAAAAAAATTAGAAAATCTTCAGAATTAAGTGATCATGAAAATTTGGCATAAAGGTTAAGAAATGGAATCATTCTAAAAGTATTAGGAGGTGATTCATAAGGGACCATGAGTAGATATGTAAGAAAAGCTTCCTTGCAATCATTGCTGTCATGGTATCTTGTGCATTATACACAAGAAAGAAAAATTTCATTTTGCACTTGTCTCTTCACAGGCCTGGATGGACCTGCCTTCCCATCCACAGCTGGTTGGACCGAGGGTGGGAGTTGAGCCAGTCAGTTGGGTGGTACTGTATCAGAGAAGGCGGTATGTTGATCCTGAGCCACAGGTAAGCAGAACCAACAGTCTAAGGAATCTGGCCCACAAAGAGAGTATGGCAGAGATTGGTGGAGCAAGTAGCTGCTGGACAACCTTTCAAGTCCATGGAGGTTCAGCTGTAATTCGTGCAGGGATTCAGTGAAAGCCTCTTGAATCCCTTCCCCCACTATCTCCAGCCTAGCCCCTTACTTATCATTTATCCTGATTTGGAGAGTACTGTGTTCAGTTTTAGCCTCTATAATAAGATATATAGAGCAGGTCTAGAGAAAAGCTGCCAGCGATTAATATTCATACTTTTCTATACAAATGATTCTACTGACCTCATGACTATATTAACTAGATATACTTTAAGAAGGATTAAAGTGGCTGTAATTTTTAGTTTGGTAAAGAGAATGCTGAGGGGATTTTTCAAAGGCTTGATAATCCCTTTAAAGCAAATTCTGATGAGCTGTGTATCACTCTTTGAAGTCTGAGAAAGGAAATGGACTTACATACAGCAGAAGGAATTAGTTTCTTGTGAAGAGGAATTTCTTGGCCTAGTAAACAAAATTGTGAGGTGCCAGTGACCGTGAGATTTACTTTTCTTGACGTTGTTAAAAAACTGGGCAAAAGTCACCTCTTAGGAGGTTTATATATGCACCTACCTGATGGTCTCTCAAATTTCTTTCTATCCCCAAAAGGAAATTATTTTATTCCCAGAATGTGAGGAATGGTAGGATCGATACTTGATGTAGGAGAAAATGAGATATATTAACAAAATTGGAAAGTGGGGAAGGGCAGAGGAAAATCTAAACTGTGACAGTGAGAGCCTTCCTTCCTTTAATGTACATCTGTTGAGCTGTCACCCAGCTTACCCCTGTAACTGGTTCTCCCATGAGAAGGGGGTGCAAAGATGTTGTCCCAGCAAAACCATATGTGTGCTGTGTGGCTCTGCTTTTATGGGCATCTCATCCAGGTTAGGCCAAAGGCTGTTCCTGGGGAATTTAAAGTGAAAACTCAGGGACTAAACGAGTAGATTGCAACATATAAACTTGCAAGATGTTCATAGCTCTTTATTCTACCATGTACACTACAGAAAAGGAGAAAACAGGTTCCAAGCTGAAGTGGAAGATGAAATCTGAGAACTGAACCTTCATTCAAATCCTTTCCTGAGGTCGCTGTGTTCTTGCCCTTGCATTCCACGGAGCACTGGTATATCCTCTAGAATAGTGTTTATGTGTTTTACTTAAGCTAGTTCCAGTAGGTGTCTATCACTTGAACCCAGTGTCCTAACTTATGCACTTATCCAGAACTGACCAAAATGATCTCCAACCTGCTGAAAGCCTTCTCTTTTTCCCTCAGTCAATGCAAAATTGGCTGTGTTGCCTCCATATCCATCTTGAATGAATGGGTCAGAAGGAACTTTCTAAGTTAAGGGAGAAATTGGGTGAATACATGTCCTGGCTCCGTCACTTACTAATTGTATGATCTTGGGAAAGAAACCTTTCTGAGCCTCAGTTTCATCATGAGTAAAATGGATCAAAGGTTCATCTGTAAAATGCGGGAAATATCTACTTCATAAGTAGAACTGTTTAGAACACTTTACATGTATTATCCCACTTAATATTAATACTAACCCTATTCATATAAGTGCTCAGTGAAAGTTCATAATTATTAATATTCTTACTTTTCAGATGAGGAAACAGAGGTTAAAATTTTCCCAAGCTCACCTGCTGGTAACCTAGAGCAAGTCCTGTTAACTACTTCCTACAGTGCTTCTCTCACAAGCTAAATGAAAAAAACTAAACATTCACATACCTATGACCAACACATAGCCATACATCTATTCACTTGCCCACCCTCTGCCTACGGCTGTTGGCATGATCTGGGGACTTGCCTCTCTCCTTCCAAACACTCCTCAGAAGGAGTGGTGTAGTCAAGAGAAACTGACTTCCAAGGCAAAGCAGTTCTAGTCCTAGTGTCTGGTGCCTAGAGTTTCAGACACTGTAAACCTAAAGATCTTTCTAAAAGGCAAATCCGATGGGGTCGTTCCCTTATTAAAAACCCTTTGTAGACTCTGCATAGACTTCAAAATATGGGACCCTGACCATGGTCCCTCCAGATTCACTTCTTGCCACTTTGTTCCCACGTACATCTTGAATTTTCCTCATTTCCCCACTCTAAGTTCTATATGTTTGCTCACCTCTGGACCTTTTTGATTATTTCTTCCTCTCAACTCTCTACCCCACCCCCATTCCTTTCTCTTGTCTACCTCTTACATTTTCTTCAGGACTTAGTGTAGAAATCACCTTTGACAAAAATCTTCCAGATGCCCCCAAGGCCTGGATAAGAGCCTCTTTTTTGTCCCCTTTCGTGCCTGTGCTTACACCATTATAGAATTTCATTTTATCGGATTACCTGTTTACTTCTCTGACTTTCCTCTCTGGACTCTAAGCTACCTGGACTGTAAAGCACTAGTAATACAACAGTCCTGTTCTCAAGGAAGGGTGGGAAGAATCTTAATTTCTCCACTAAAACAGTTCTGGGGTGGCTGCCACGTACAGCTTCATCATTTTTAGGGATCCCAACTCAAATCATTAGACAAAAATGGAGAACAGAGGCTCGTGGTGAATTAAGCTTCTACTTCTCAGGGAAGCACAAAGATACTAACCATGCTAGAAAAAAGCCCACAAAACCCAGGAAACTTACCTTGCAACCATCGCTTATCTCAGGTGTGCACTTACCTATTTAGGAAAGACTAAATTGTGAAGCACCTATACTCTTGAATGTGCCAAAGGCTATTAGGTGAGGGGACACAATGATGAGCAAAATAGCATGAACTCTGGCTTCAGTGCTTAGAGTTTAGTGGGAGAAATAGATATGAATAACCAAACACATAAATACATGTAATGAAAACCTTGATAGGTGCTCCACGGAAAAGTCCTGGGTGCTATAAATGCTCATAACATGGGAATCTGGATGAGAAGGTAGAGGGCCAATGTAGGACCACTTTGCTGAGAGAGTGACCTGTGAGGTAAGACGAAAGACTACATAGGAATAAACTAGGCTGAGGCTGAGAAGAAGGGATGACAGTGAAGAGCTTCCCAGTGTGAGCTGGGGTGGGAGGGAGGTCGGCCCCTGAAGGGACTGAGAGAACCATATAGCTGGACCACTTCTGGAAGAGGGGAAAGGAGAAGGCCTGAACAGGTAGGCAGAGGCCTCCTGGAGGCCTTGCAGGCCTGAATTCCCCTTATCTTCTCGAGGACACACCTCGCTCCTCTCAGGACAAACGGTAAGGGAAAATCCTGTGTATGGCGTTCTGTGGTCACCTGGCGTGACTGATTACTGATAACCAGTCTCTAAACTAACTGTGGTATATGAAAATCACTGCCCCAAAGCCTAGAGTCTTTAGTAGAAACCTCAGGTACCCAAAACCTTTGAGATAATATGTTAATGGAAGAAAAACAAGCTTTGCCTTCCCTCCGGACTTACTCTCTGGCCCAACCTCACGTCTTTAAATGATGTGGCCCAGCAGATGTCTGGGACATAAAGCAGCTTCTCTTTCCCTTCATCTTCTTTGGGGCTGGTGGGGATTGGTTGGGAAGGAAGTTCCTGCTCTTCTTCAAGGCGTCTCGAAGGACTCTGAGCTCCTGGTAGGCTCTCAGCCCTCCCACTCTGAACCAACTGCTGCTACCTTGAACTTGAGGCTCTTTTCCATCCTCACTGCTTCAAGTTTTATGTATGTAAATATGTATGTGATTGTATGTATTTAATTTTGAAAGTGTCCTTGCAGAATACTACTGACAACTTCTCCAATTTCTGCATTCCTACCTGACCTCTACCTTGAGAAGGGATTGGATTATGGAATAGGAAGGTTAGGCTGTATCCAGACAGGGCAAGACTCCTTTCTGAAAGGCCTGGGAACCAAATTGGATAAAAAAGACCAGAGGATTGCTTGTGAGAGCTTCTAAGTGGAATGTTGGATATAATCCACATTCATCTTGTTACTCTTCACTCACTTTCTCTTTTCAATCATATAAGGGTTCTACCCTCTGCAGTTCAGATTTTGGTGCTAGTTTCCCCTTCTGCCAAAGATCAGGGAAAAAAAGAAGTCTAGAGAAGGGAAACGTTTGTGCTTGGAGAGGAGGAGAGCTGGAGGCCTCCAGCCGTCACTGGAATGATTCTCTTTGTACTGTTGTCCTGTCCCTCTTTCTGTTAGTCTGTGTTCTTGGAGGCCAGGACAGTGTCTTATTCCCCTCTGCAGTCACATGGTTCCCACAGAGATAAATAATTATCTGCTGAACAAATGAGTAACCAAACAAAGGAGTAATCAGGTTGCCTGGATGGTGGTTCTTGGATCTAAGAAGATGGTGAAGGAAAGAGGGTACAAAGATTTGGGGCATTTGGAGAAGGTGGCGCCAGTGAAAAGCAGAGGAAAGAAAAACAAAATGATTGTGAGTAAAAATGAAACAAGGGTTACTGATTTTTTTTTAACATTAAAAAAATAAATTTATTTATTTTTGGCTGCGTTGGGTCCTCGTTGCTGTGTGTGGGCTTTTTCTAGTTGCGGTGAGCAGGGGTTACTCTTTGTTGTGGTGCGCAGGCTTCTCATTGTGGTGGCTTATCTTGTTGCGGAGCACGGGCTCTACGTGTGCGGGCTTCAGTAGTTGTGGCGCATGGGCTCAGCAGTTGTGGTTCATGAGCTCTAGAGCACAGGCTCAGTAGTTGTGGCACACAGGCTTAGTTGCTCCATGGCATGTGGGATCTTCCCGGACCAGGGCTTGAACCTGTGTCCCCAGCATTGGCAGGCAGATTCTTAACCACTGTGCCACCAGGGAAGCCCCCGTTGTATAGGATTTGAATTGCAGATGTCAATATGAACTCATTGTTTTTAGTAAGTATACACATATACGTATTTCTTAGTTCCATCCACTGAAAGGGCCTAATAGCAATGAATACATCCTGATTCTAAAACTGAGTCAGGTACCATTCTCTACTTAATGAAACCAGGGCTCCTTGAAGAAATGGCTGATTCTTGGGTTGGGGTGGGGAGAGTGAAGATGAGCCTGGAATATCTTCTTGTACCAGAAAGTAAGGGAGTGCTCAAAAAATGTTTGAACTATGTCAAAGGGTCACAGGAATCATCTTGAAGGGGCTCTTACTGCTTAAATTTGTGACAATTTTAACATTGAAATAATGACAGTAATGGGTTTTAACCAATTATTATGAGTTTGTTAGTCTATAATAGTAATAAATAAGTAAATAAATCGATAATAAAGAGGGAACAAGTCTTCCTTACAGTGGAATGCCAACCACTTGGCAATCATCTTAGGAATAACTTGATGAGAATAATAAAGAGATGCTACAATTATTGAGTGAAAACCTGATGACCCATAGGACGTTTATAGAGGCTTAAAATCTCTTTCTCAAAATTATTAGTTGCAGAGGGAAAAACAGTAAATTTATAGTGGAGAAACGTGGTGGGGTGGATGGGAGGTACACTTTAACCAAGTGATCCATGTTAGCATCACCACTACTGGGATAAAACATCATGTCTTCCTTTTTTTTTTTTTTTTTTGCGGTACGCGGGCCTCTCACTGTTGTGGCCTCTCCCATTGCGGAGCACAGTCTCCGGACCCGCAGGCTCAGCGGCCATGGCTCACGGGCCCAGCTGTTCCGCGGCATGTGGGATCCTCCCGGACCGGGGCACGAACCTGTGTCCCCTGTATCGGCAGGCGGACGCACAACCACTGCGCCACCAGGGAAGCCCAAACATCATGTCTTGCTAATGTGATGCACTGAGGACACAATATCACGTTTGTGACATTCCTGCCCAAATCAAAACAAACAAATTAAACTGAATGTGATGTGAAACATCAGACAACCGCAAACTGATGGAAATTCTTTTTTTGTTGTTTTTAAACTAACCCTTTATTTAATTAATTTATTATTTTGGATGTATCGGGTCTTAGTTGCGGCACGCGGGATCTTTGTTGTGGCGCATGGGCTTCTCTCTAGTTGTGGTGTGCGGGTTTTTTCCTCTTCTTTACTTGTGGCATGCATGCTCAAGGGCGCTTGAGCTCTGTAGTTGTGTCGTGTGGGCTCCAGAGCGCGTGGGCTCTGTAGTTTGCGGCATGGGAGCTCAGTAGTTGTGGTGCGAGGGCTTAGCTGCCCCACAGCATGTGGGAACCTAGCTCCCTGACCAGGGATCAAACCTGCGTCCCCTGCATTGGAAGGCAGATTCTTTACCACTGGAGCACCAGGGAAGTCCCCGGAAATTCTTTTTTAAAAATTGGATTGAATGTACTCTAAAGAAATGACCATATCATAAAAGACGAAAGAAAGCTGAAGACCTCTTCCAAATTAAAAGAGTCCAAGAGACATGACAACTAAATGCAGTGTGTGGTCCTGGATTAGATCCTAACTGGAAAAGAAATTCTTATAATGAAGATTGTTTGAACAACTGGTAAAAGTTGAGTATGGACTGTATTATATAATTATGTTTCACATAATAATATTACTGAAATGTTGACTTTCCTGATTTTGTATTTGTATTGTGGTAATGTAAGATAATTTCCTTGTTCTTAAGAAATACCCACTGGAGTATTTAGAGGTCAGTGGATGTGATGTCTGCAACTTACTCCAAATGGTTGAGGAAAAAAAAATGTGTACACACAGACACACACAGCACAATTGTGGCAAAATGTTAACAACTGGGGAATGTGGGTGAAGGATATCAGAGTTCTCTGTACTATTATTGCAGCTTTTTTTCTAAGTTTAAAATTATCCCCCCCCCAAAAGTTGTATGTTTTAAATAATTTTTCTTCTGGATGCTTAAAAAACATATTTCCCTTCCTCCTCTCACTCTCAATCTGGGGCTCTTATTGGAAAGAATTATATAATCTCAAACTTTACTGGTGATGTGAGTCGGGGCAGATGGGAATTAGTATCACTTACAATGGGAATGAAATGACTGGGGCACCAGCTCTTTGAGCAGTTGGAGAAGAAATGCTGCTGTTCTGGTTTGTTGCAGGGTCTGTATTGGCTAACCTGCCCTGGTTTGAGGTCTGCCTCACCTCCCTCGTCCTGGAGGGTGATGGGATCATTTTAGTCACAGGAATCTTGTCATCATTATTTCATCTTAATTTGGTCATTTAGTAACTGAGAGGAAAGGGGAAAATCACAAAAGTGGCAAGAGGGACATGTATCTACATTGTATATCAACCCCTACCCCCTTAAAAGGCCAGGCGATGCGAATGTGTGTGGAATCTCTAACATAGATGGATCTGTCAAGCTCACTGAGACCATTTTCTTTCTTTTTTTTTTTCAAATTTATTTATTTAATTTATTCATTTTTTGCTGCATTGGGTCCTCGTTGCCGCATGGAGCCTTTCTCTAGTTGCAGTGAGCAGGGGCTACTCCTGGTTGCAGTGCGCGGGCTTCTCATTGCGGTGGCTTCTCTTGTTGCAAGAGCACGGGCTCTAGGCGCACGGGCTTCAGTAGTTGTGGCACATGAGCTCAGTAGTTGTGGCTTGCAGGCTCTAGAGCACAGGCTCAGTAGTTGTGGTGCACGGGCTTTGTTGCTCCATGGCATGTGGGATCTTCCTGGACCAGGGCTCGAACCCGTGTCCCCTGCACTGGCAGGCAGATGCTTAACCACTGTGCCACCAGGGAAGCCCGAGACCATTTTCTTATTTAAACACTTTGCGTTGGACTACTATGTGGTTAAATTTCTTTAATATCTAGAACAATGCTAGTATGATACAGAAAAGCAGTCCAGTCCCCACATCCTTTGCTGTGATTCCAGTATTTACAGTAGACAATGGGATTTTTCTCTCCAGAGATTAGGTACAGATTTCACAATGACACAGAGCCAAACATCAGCATCACCCTCAAAAGACATTCACCAAAGGAGCAAAGCAGAGACCAGGAATAATGACAAAATGCTTTAACCAAAAATTGTACTGAAAACAGATTCCTCGACAAGCCATCAAATTCACAGCAAGGAGAAACAAACCACAATATTAGCAACATAGCAGTATCCAACAGGCAACTAATCAAAGCTGCACATAGTGTACCACAAACAGAGCTTTGGAGATGGGGCATAAGAAGGCCTAAGATCCAAAGTCAGTCCACACCCTACCCATCCACCCATCAGGTCCCTGTAGTTTACAGTTGGACCTGTTCATTCTGAGAACCCCACCAGAGGCCCTATTCTAAAGAAGTCTAGTTTCCCCTAGTAGTTTGGGGCATTCTTTTTGTCTTTGTCAAGGGGCATAGGTAGTCTGCATAACTGGTTGCCTCCCAAAGCCTGTGATGTAGGAGGCATAGGCCTCTCAATTAATTTCACAAAAGACAAAAAAGGCTTAGTTCTAGGCAGTTGCGGAGTGAGAAAAGTGTGCCTCCATCAGCCCACCCCCTCAGTTCTGTGTTCTTTTGTTTGAATTAGTTTGTATCTCTCTCTACTGTGAACAGTGAGTGAGCTCAAAGTGCTATTCTCTTGGAGGGATTTTCACTTTTGTCAAAGCCTTAAACTAAAAGAATCAACTGTTTATCCAGAGCTTATGAAGCCACATCCTGTTGGCATCTTGTAGACCTGGGAGTCTCTGTCTTGGAGAATTGAGCCAGTTGGGCAGGTGTCAACCTGCCCTTCATAAAGCCTCAGCAGCTACATTGCTTCAAATTTGTTCCATCTCAACATCAAGTCCCTACAGGGCTGGAGAGGCCTGGGTTTCCACTTCCCTGAAGCGTCCTTGGTACTCTGTAGAAGAGGCCAATTCACTCTTCAGTGGAAAGCTTGAAACTCTCCTATACTCAAGGACACACCGAATTCCCAGGACAACTAAACCAGCTATTTTAACATCCCCTTAGCAAATGAGGCTGAAAAAGAACTGGCCCACATTAGGTGAAAAGAAGTCCAGAGATTTTTATATACAACTGCAGATGTAATTAACGGGTTAAATAATGTTTCTGTCTGACAGGAGTGTTTCATCTTTAAAATCCTTGTTGTATGCTATACTGCTGCTTTCTTTGTGGACTGTTCATTAATTTTATGTGTTATTGTATTGTTTTGATTTCTTGCACATTGGTTTATTTTCAGAATTATCAAAGAAACCTCTTAGATTTGGTTTGTTCATATACGCAGAGATTTCAATTAAAATTTGGTATTTGGATAATCCTGATATTTAAATGTATGTTGATAACTTTTATTTTTATACATTATTATGGCCTACATTTTGTTTTTAAAGAAAACTTGGTCATTTTTAATGACCATAGCCAGCATTACTGGACCTCAACTGTATTTTTCTGGGCTTCTCATTTTTGTGAATTTGGAGAGGAATGACTAAGTAAGTCATTTCTTTTTTTAAAAAAATAAATAAATAAATAAATTTATTTATTTATTTATTTATTTATGGCTGTGTTTGGTCTTCGTTGCTGTGCGCAGGCTTTCTCTAGTTGCGGTGGGCTGGTGCTACTCTTCGTTGCGGTGCGCGGGCTTCTCATTATGGTGGTTTCTCTTGTTGCGGAGCATGGGCTCTAGGCACATGGGCTCAGTAGTTGTGGCTTGCGGACTCTAGAGCGCAGGCTCAGTAGTTGTGGCGCACAGGCTTAGTTGCTCTGCGGCATGTGGGATCTTCCCAGACCAGGACTGGTCTGGACACGGGTTAGTGCCCCGGTAGCATGGGCTCTAGGCACATGGGCTCAGTAGTTGTGGCTTGCGGACTCTAGAGCGCAGGCTCAGTAGTTGTGGCGCACAGGCTTAGTTGCTCTGCGGCATGTGGGATCTTCCCAGACCAGGACTGGTCTGGACACGAACCCGTGTCCCCTGCATTGGTAGGTGGATTCTTAACCACTGCGCCACCAGGGAAGTCCAGTAAGTCATTTCTGAGCCATGATTTGGAGGACCTATTTTTTTTTTAAAGAGCCTTTCCCCTGCTGTCCCTCTAAATAGCATTTCTGGCTAGAGACAGCACAGTGACCTGCTTGTGCCTGGGTGTGAATTGGGGGTCTGGATGAGGGCCTGCAAGAGGGCCTGGAAGGGCTACCCTGGTGGCGCAGTGGTTGGGAGTCCGCCTGCCGATGCAGGGGACACGGGTTAGTGCCCCGGTACGGGAGGATCCCGCATGCCGCGGAGCGGCTGGGCCCGTGAGCCATGGCCACTGAGCCTGCGTGTCCGGAGCCTGTGCTCCGCAACGGGAGAGGCCACAACAGTGAGAGGCCTGCGTACCGCAAAAAAAAAAAAAAGAAAAAAAAAAAGGGCCTGGAAGAAGTTCAAAAGCATGGAGTGAAACCAAATTTGTTTTGCACATTTTTGCCTCAGGTTTGCCTTGTGAAGAGATTAGAAAGTAAGACCTCTGGAAGTGATTTAAGAGAACCATGATTAAACAGACTGGAGAAGGTCTTTACCCAGTGAAGAGCTGTCATACAATTAGTCTTCCTAAGGACAGAGCATAAATAAATGGGTTCAAAGGGCACAAACTACAATACATAATATTTGTTTACATAAAAGGAAAAACATCCCCACTGGTAAAAACAAAATAACTGACTGTGGACACCTGGTCACCTTTATTAGCAGAATGGAGGCTTCTCTGTAGGACTGGGTGTGATCAGGTTCCAGTGTCCTTTCAGACCCAGGACTCTGAGAGGAAGGGTGGTTGTGTGGGGACCAGCCTGGCCTCAGTGGGTACCAGGAATTGGCATCAGTTGTGAAAAGGAAGAGCAAGAGCTTTGCTCAGATGTAGGGACAGGAAAACATACCACAGTACAGAACACATAATAGCTGCATAATAAATACTGATCAGTTTATAAAGAAATAGAATCTTAGAAGCCAGTTGAATATCACTCTTGTTAACAGGTGACACTGACTTACATTCTCCTGGTTCTCAATGAGACAGCTTCACAGACACGTACATACTGCACAAAACTCTGTGACAGTTTCCACCGGTTCTGCTGTTGCCCACAGAACGTTGGACAGGAGCTGCCTCAGTTGTTGTTCACTGTGACCAAGTGCTCCTCCTCCTGTGAAGGGTCACGAGTCTGTCTCTTTTCTTTGGTGGCAAACAGTCCAGCAGCATCAGGCGACCCTGGTCATGGATAAGAATCATTCAATATGGCAGCAACTGTGGCAGCTGTGACTCTTTCCTTTTGGCGACAGACCTCGAGGCTTTCCATGTCCTCAGGGACTCAAAAGGTCTCTTTGAAAAGTAAACCAGAATCAGCTCACCCATCCTCAGAGGACCTTGACCATGGTCACTCTTTTGAGGGGAGTCGTTACTTTTCAGGGGAGCTTGCTGTTCCCCTGCCAGTACAATTTCTCTTCCACTTTTTTCTTTTTCCATCGGCAGAGAAGCAGCATCTTAAAGGTCTTCCTGAAGGTTCTGTTGCAGAGGGCATAGCAAATGGGGTTGACAGTGCTATTGACGTAGCACAGCCAGTAGCCCAAGTGCCACAGGGTGACTGGGACACACTTGTCGCAGAAGGTGGAAACCAGGACCATGATGTTGTAAGGAGTCCACGTGATGATGAAAGCCAGGAGAATTGCACTCAGGGTCTGGGCTGCTTTCCTCTCTTTGACAAGGACCATCCTCTTTCGTTTGGTCATCTGATGGCTGACGTTGGGAGGGGTCGAATGGTCCTTGGACACCGGGAAGGAGCAGGGCATGATTTTCACCTTGCGACAGCCGCTGTTGGTATCCTGGGTCCCATCAGCTTTCACCACCAGTCGGAACTTATAGGCCACGCACTTCTGACTCTTGGGTCGATGAGCAGTGGCTGGAGACAGGAAGTATTTTTGGGTGTCATAGTCATTTTTTTCAGTTTGAGCGTTCACAAAAGTCTCCTTGGTCTCTTCAGCACTGAATTCTTCCCCTGGGCTCTCCTTGGCCTGACTCTTGTAGACCACTTGAAAGACGGGGTCAGTGGTGGGCTTGTCCTCATCTTCTGAGGAGGGGTAGCTGCTACAGGTGGTTAGCTGCTCAGCTTTGCCCCACTCCGTGCTCGGGCCAGTGGCTCGGGATGGCTTCCCAGTGCCGGAGGTGCTCCTGCAGGAGGATGACCAGGAGGCTTGGTTCCTTTCCCTCTGGGCCAGTGTGGGCTGGGGGCAGCTAAAGCAGGACGTGAGCAGAGCCTCGTGAGCTGGCTTTCTCTTCTCAGTTTCAGCCACGCAGTCAGAGCCCTGCAGGTCGGCCAGGTCCTTGGTTCGCTTCTCCGTTTCCCGGTAGATTCGGCAGTAGAGGATTGTCATCACGGAAACAGGGATGTAGAATGCAGCGATGGCAGTGCCAAAAGTGATGGTGGGCTCCGAGAGGAACTGGATCTGGCACTCATCTGGTGGGACCGTCCGCTCCCCAACCAAGTACTGCCAGCAGAGGATCGCTGGGGCCCAGAGGATGAAGGAGATCAGCCAGGCCAAGCCAATCATGATGCCAGCCCTCTTTGGGGTACGCTTGGCCCGATACGTCAGGGGTCTTGTGATAGAAAAGTATCGGTCAAAACTGATCACCAGAAGGTTCATGACAGAAGCATTGCTGGCCACGTAGTCCAGTGCAAGCCACAGGTCACAAGCCAGACTCCCGAGAGCCCAGTGTCCCATGAGGATGTAGGTAGTGTAGAGGTTCATGGAGAAGATCCCAATGATGAGATCTGCACAGGCTAAGCTGAGCAGGTAATAGTTGTTAACTGTCTTCAGCTGGCTGTTGACTTTGAACGAGATCATGACTAAGATGTTACCCACGATGGTGATCAGGCTCACCACAGCTGTCACAGCTGCGATGGGGATGACTTCCCACAACCTGTGGCGTTCCAAAGGCTGGTGATTCACTGGGGTGCCATTGATGGTAGTAGCATTGTGGTAAGATTCCCCTTCCATCCTGGTGCAAGAGTTTACATGAGGAGTAAGTCTTAGGTTCTAGGCTGTCCTCTTTTCTATCTCGCTTCTTCTGGCCAGTTTCTGGAAGAGAGGGAAATACATTAGCTCCACTCACCAGCATGAATTTCTTTTCCACTCATTGTTTACAATTTCTAACAGAACATTAAATGTGGTCCCACACCTATTCAGAGCAAGATGCTGAAATCTCTAAAGTTTTGATAACACTTTTCATAAAGCCTCTCCTCCCTTTGCTTTTTATGATTACCAATGCCTCAGAGCCTTGCTTGTACATGAGGCTGCTGCCCTCTTGTGGTTCTAATGGGCAATTTTTAAAAAAGGGCTGGGACGATGACAAGGGCAAACAAAAAGAAAAGAATCAGATTGCTGGAAAGCAGGGAAGAGGGGAAAATACAGGTGATGTTAAGTTATCTTAGACTATGGCCTTGAGGTCAGACCCTCTGTTTTTTAAGCTCCTGGTGATAAGTACCTATTTGGTCATTCACTTGGGAAAAAGACAAGTTGTATCTACTTTATAGTCCAACTTTGTTGAGTTTAATTATAAATTCAGTTATTAAACATTATTGAGGCACTGTTGTGAGCCAATGCTGTATTACAGCACTTCTCCCTGACTTAATGCACACACTCCCCATGAGTACCTAGTTTTCATCTAGAGGGTTTAAAAGTTGCCCCAGCTGCTGAAAATGATGACCCTCCCTCCATTTTTGGGCTATTTGCATTGTCACAAATGTTTTAAATTATCTTTTTTTCTGATTATAAAGTAATATGCTCCTTGTAAAAGTTCAAGCAATGTCAAAATATATAACTTAGAAAGCAAAAGTTTCTTCTAATTCCATCTTGCCAAGGTAGTCAATGCTAACAGGTGTATTTTGACAGCTTTTCCCTATGCATATACATGCTAACAAATATTGAAACACATTTTTTTCTAATGGGTGGATTTTTAATGTTTACGCTCTAAATTTTGTTTTTTACTTAACTAATCATCATGGACATCTTTGGATCAGTACATCTTTTGGATCAAAGCTATCTTTTTTCATTTTAATGACTACATTATCCCACTTAATGGATGTACTATAATTTATTTAACCAACTGCCCATTGACAAATTCCAACTTTTAAAAATAAAATAAAAATTTTTCTTTTCTACATTAAAGATCTATGTACATGGTAAAAAGCTTCAGTGGGTACAAAAGTGTAAATGGTAAAAGATAGGTTTCCCTCCCACCTCTGACCTCCAATCTCCTAATCCCCCTTTTCCAGAGGTAACCACTGTTACCATGACTTATCTTTCCTTCCAGAGATATAATATGTGCATACAAATTATATGTGATGATATACGAAAAGTACCATTTTAATTACATTTCAGGTACCTTGACATGATGATAGATCGTGAAGGAGAAGAGTCTTTTTGATGACCCTCAAAGCACATCATATAGGCAACACCGGTTCTGCCTACTGGCCAGTTTTGACACTTCTTTGATAACAGTAATTGATATAAATAATTTGTGAAGGACTATAGATCTTCTTGGCTTTGTTTTATATTTTCAGCTGTATTTTTAGATGCTTTCCTAATACCTCCAATTCAGTATGGAATTGAATTGATGATATTGTCTTGTACCAGATATCAGATTCTCCCAGCTTCCTGATCTTGCACCCTTCTCCTTCACATCCCGATGAATGCAGTCCAAATTAGCCATTAAACATCCCTTTATGGGTCCCTTTCCATTCCTGCTGCCACCACCCTGGTTCAGCTTCCTGTTACCTTACACCGATAACTCCCTGGTGATATCAATGTCCAAATGATGGCAAAACAAAACCCCAGGATGCCAGGTCACTTGACAGAGACTCCCTAGCACCTGAAACGACCAAATTTGCTCTACACCCTGCAGTTCCCTGGGCAAATTTCATCACAGGCTGTTTCTAATAGTCAGATCTCAGTCATGCAGTGCGAGATAGGCCCTACAGAAATTCCTTCCTTTTTCCTTCATTCCTGCTTTTATTCCTTCTCCCAATAAATATTTATTGAATGTCTTTTATGTGATACACTCTAACACTGGGGATATCATGCTGGGGATACCATCAGTGGGGATATAGATAAATAAACAGTAAATATCAGGGGTTGGTACTGCATGCCATAGGGGCTCATGGGAAGGACATCCAACCCAGTCTGGTAGGGGCAGGGGCATTAGCTGAGGAAAAGATGTTTCAGCTGAGACTTAAGCATGACTGGGCTTTAGCCAGGCAAAAGGGGTGTGTGTGTGGAGGGGTAGGGGGTTGAGGAAGGAGTGCTGCAGACGGAAGAGCTTGTTTGCAAGCCCAGAGGCAAAAGGAGGCATCAAGTTGGAGGAAGCCTGAGAAGTGACAGGTGAGACTGGAGAGGTTGAGGGGGTGGGTAGGAGGGACAGGAGCTTGAGAGTAAGTCCGCTTTTGGGGAGAAAAGTGTCAGCTATTTCCAGACTCCCCATCTGCTCTGAAAGTAGTCCCCACATCCAGCGTGTGGGAGCATTAGCTTGGAGAGAAGTAATAAAATGGACTGTTTGCTGAATTTTTCTACTCAAAGTCTTCAAAATAAAAATAAATGGTGTTTTGGAGGGATTTGATTTTTCTACTTAATTGTATTAGAAGGTAGCGAGCAACTTATGAAAGGTTCTGCGAATGTGGGTGTGCATGTTCTCCTGTGAACACACGTGTATCACTTGGGGCTTATCCTTTCTGATCCGTTCTCTCATTTGAAAAATAAGGAAATTGGACTATGCAATCTAGGATACCTACTTTTTAAAATTTTTATTACATAGTGTGATGGTTAATTTTAAGTGTCAACTTGGCCAGGCTACAGTACCCAACTGTTGGTCTAACACCTGAGTCTAGGTGTTGCTGTGAAGGTATTCTGTAGATGTGATAACACTTGAATCAGTAGACTTTGGGTAAAGCAGATTATCCTCCATAACGTGGGTGGGACTCATCCAATCGGTTGAAATCCTTAAGGGAAAGGACTGAGGTCCCCAGAAGAAGGAATTCTGCCTCCAGATTGCCTTCAGACTCCAGACTACAGCATTAACTCCTGCTGGGATTTCCAGCCTGCTGGCCTGCACTGCACATTGCAGACTTGTTAGCCCTCACAGTCCTTAAAAATTTCTCGAAAAGCTCTCTCTCTGTCTCTATCTCTCTGTCTCTGTCTCTCTCTGATAAATGGAATACACTCTGATAAATGGAAAAGAAGATCATTTATAGTGGCAACATCATGTCATAATCACATAACTGAATCGCGTTGGGCAGCTTCAGGTTCAAAACCTAGTCCCGTTACTTACTGTATGACTTTGGACATGCTACTTAACCTCTTTTAAGTCTCAGATTTTTAAACTTTAAAGTAGGGATACCAAGAGTTCTTACCTCATAGGATTGTTTTAAAGATTAAACAAGATTATCTGGGTAAGTGCTTGCTCTCAGAGACTTGGAGCACACATGAGCCCAGTGAAGGCCGAGAAGTCCTGAGGTCAAGGACACTATTGAATTTGTTTTAACCCACATGTGGCTTAGCATATCTAACCTTTTTCAGTGGAACATCTGTTAGTATCTTGTGGAATCCCACAAGACTGATCACGCTTGGGAAATGCAGTTTAGTGGGAAACATACTGAACTAGGAGTGTGGAGATCTGAGTTCTCATTTCAGCTAAAATATGTGGTTTGAGACAAATCTCTGGGCCTCAGTTTCCTCACATATAAAATTAAGAGATTGGCATTGGTGATTTATCCTTTAAAATGAGTTCAGGCTTTTCCTGTAGATTCACAGTGGAAAACACTGGATGTTGTGTTAACTTTAGACCTCAACTTTCGGCTATTTTCAACCAGGGAAATAGCAGTTATTTAGCTGCGCCCTAAGTTAGTGTAGTGAAAGCAGCTCTCAGCTAATTTTCTTATCTGTTAAATAGGTATAACAATATCTGCTGTATCTACCTTACAGAGTTGTTTTGAGGACTCCCAAATGAGATAATGTAGGGAAACCACCAAGTCCTAGTCTAATGGCAGTTTGGGGTTTTAATTATTATAAAATGAAGAGTTAGTCTAGGTAAGTGGATCTCACCACTGGCCACTTGTTAGAATCATCCGGGAGCTTTTGAAAAATACTAATGTCTGAGCCCCACCCCAGACCTGTTAATTCCGAATCTATGTAGGAGAGGCTCAGGCCCATGTTGTTTTGAAATTCTTCAGGTGATTCTCACTTGCAGCCAGGGTGGAAAGCCAGTGCCTTCTCTAGATCCTTACTACTCAAGGTGCGGTTGATAGAGGGTCAGTGTTGGCATCACCTCAGAGCATGTTAGAACTGAAGGATGACCAGGATCAGTGCTTCTCAAAATGCTCATGAATTACCTGGAGGATCTTGTTAAATTGCAGAAGGGCAGGGCTTGCAATTCCACATTTCTCAAAACCTCTCAGTGCTGCTGATCCATACTTTAAATAGCAAAGGCTGAGGGTAATTTCTGAACTTCTTAGAAAAGGGGAACCATAGCTTACAATGTGCTGTTGAAAATGGAATTTTCCAAATGAAATGTCCAGTAACAATTCAGATCCCCCTCCGTCTTCCAAGGACAGTTGAGGGACTTCCCTGGTGGTCCAGTGGTTAAGACTCCGCACTTCCAATGCAAGGGGTGTGGGTCCGATCCCTGATCGGGGAAACTAACATCCCACATGCCACGTGGCCAAAAAAAAAAAAAAAAAAATTTCTTAATCACAAGGACAGTTGAGTTCTTCTTATTTGAAATTAATACATATTTCCTTTCCAGCTTTGCTTCCCTCCATTCTTTCCTTTTTTCCCCTGCCTCATTTTTGAGAGTGATTTTCCTGATTCCTAAACTGCTGGGAATGGACAGACTTTCCACAGACAAAGGCATCTGGGATATGCGGTAGGCTCCATGACTGAGGATTGATTTCTTTTTGTTCTGATAGCTGGATGATAGTTGAGGGTGAAAACTGAGTTTCAGGCATCTTAGTGTTCCATAATAAACTTTTTGAATCATTAAAATGTTTTTGACTGAAAGATTATATTTATGGAGGGGAAACTCAATGTTTTTGTGTGTGTTATGGAGGCAAATGAAATAGAAGTGGTTATGGGGAGGAGTGAGAATTCTTCTGAGTTCTTATTTGGTTACTCAAACTTTAAAAGTTTCCATATTTCGGGCTTCCCCGGTGGCGCAGTGGTTGAGAGTCCGCCTGCCGATGCAGGGGACATGGGTTTGTGCCCCGGTCCGGGAAGATCCCACGTGCCGCGGAGCGGCTGGACCCGTGAGCCATGGCCGCTGAGCCTGCGCGTCCGGAGCCTGTGCTCAGCAACGGGAGAGGCCACAACAGTGAGAGGCCCGTGTACCGCAAAAAAAAAGTTTCCATTTTTCACCATAGTGTCGAGAATATGTTTATTTCTAGGGTGCCTGCATCAGCAGAGAACAGTTAATCATCCCTGTTTTATTTTCCACTACTGAACAGAAAACAAGAATCTCAGAGTAAGAAAAGTGTCCTTGTTCCCAACCTTGGTAGATTGCTTCTTGCTTCTTTGTTGTCAAAAAATTACAAATGGAGCAAAACAACATAAAAACCGAAAAAGGTAACACTGTGTACCAAATGAATTCCTTTCCTTGTGGAGTGGCCTTGATGACTTCTGGGGCTTTGCTTTTCTGAAACACCTTTTCTCCGAGAAGCTTTATGCCCAAAACACTCTTCACTGTTTCCATAGCAACCACAGTGGAAAACTTTAACAGCATCTACAATCCAGTGATATCAGGACACCATCATCACCAGCTTGTGTTGTTATGCAGACTATTCATGTGCCGCTCCTCCTCTCCTTCCTTTTCAAGGCTAAATCATAGAAAGTAAGCTTAGACACATGGTACCATCGGGTTAGATATCAGGAAGAACTTCCAATGACACAATGTGTGAGTAACGGAGGTTCTGGACTTGTCTCTTTTGGTTTCTACTTTCAAGTAAGGTCTATCTAACCTTTGATTGATAGAACGGAATGCTGTCCCAAAACGTATGGTGATTAAGAAAGGACTTCTCGGCCACTCTTGCCTCCTGAGACAGACTGCATTCTGCCTATGGGATGTGTATCTCTCTAAATAAACCTGCTTTCACATAAAAGAAAAAAAAAAGACGATGTTGCTGAAGCAATAGTATCTGGCACAGAATTTTAATCTGACATATTTTAAAAAATATGTTCTGTGTTCACCACTGTGCTAGGTGCTGCAGGGCATGTAAGAGGGATATGCAACAGGCCTTGAACTGAAGGAGTTAAACTTCTACAATTCTAAGAAAAAGAGTATGTAAGAACTACTGAGCCTTTGCACCACATTTATGCTACAGAGAAGTCTATGACCGAGGCCATCAAATGACTGTATTTTCATTGTAGCCCAAGAAAACAGAGGTGGGTTGCTTTACATGAAGGCATAAATTGGAGCCATTCAAAGCACGTGTTGTGACCCTCAGGCCTTGGAGTTGCCTAGGTGGGTTGTCTTCTGTTGGGGTCGGTCTTGTCTCCTTATCCCGAAGTACGGGGCAGATGTTATCATCTTTTTATGTGTGCCTGGACATGAAAAAGTCTGGCCGGTACCGCCACAAACGGATTTCTGTGAGACTCTGGAAGTCCAGAAGCTCTTGACGGTGTTGTCCAAGTCTTCCTAACAGACTTGGTGGCGTGGATCATATATTCATCTTTGAATGCCCGAGGATAGTGTGTCATTCTGCAAGCAACAAGGGAATGTTTCAAGGAGGGGGGAGTGCTCGATCAACTGTATCAAATGAAGCTGATAAAACAAGAAAGATTAAGACCGAGACCTGACTAATGGATGTAGTTACATGGAGAATGTAAGGCACGTTGGTAAAGTGGTGGGCATGAGAGCCCTGTGGGGTGAATTCAAGGCTGAATGGGAGGAGAAATGAGACAGTGCCGTAGATGACTCTTCTGAAGAGCTTTGCTCTAGAAAGGAGTAGAGAAATGGGGCAGAAGCTGGATTAGAATGTGGGACCGAGTGTTTTTGTTTTTAAGAAAGGTGTAAATTATAGCATGTTTGCAGCCTGATGGGAGCGATCCAGTCATTAGAAGAGAAGAACTGATGTGTAGGAGAGAGGAGGGGTCGTTGCTACTGTTCATTTTCGGAAGTTCTCTACCCCTGACACCAGCTCTGGAAGCCAAAGCACCATTGTGAGCTGACAGGCGCTTCAATTGCCCTCATCTTCCCCAGGTTACAGGCTGGGGAACCTGGCCTCAAAGAATGACTCCTGTCAGACTCCCTCCCCCTTCAGCCAGAGAGCACCCCTCAATGGTGGATGCTGCTGTTCAAAACACAAAGTAAATAAACAGACATAAGAGACCTATCAGTGTTTTCCAATTTGCATTGTTCATAGACTAAGCATCAGAAATCAACTAAACTGTAGAAAATCTGCCTGCCTATAAAGAGAAGAATCAGGAAGATGCTTTTTTCCCCCTAAGAATTATATTTTCAAGGGCACGGTGCCTTTTAAAAAAAATCCTATCATAACAGCTACTTTCTGACAAATACCATATGATATCACTTATATGTGGCATCTAAAATATGGCACAAGCGAACCTATCTACAAAACAGAAACAGACTCGTAGACACAGAGAACAGACTTGTGGTTGCCAAGGGAGCTGGGGGGGAGGGAGAGGGTTGGACTGGGAGTTTGGGGTTGGTAGATGCAAACTATTACATTTAGAATGGATAAACAACAAGGTCCTACTCTATAGCACAGGGAACTCTATTCAGTATCCTGGGATAAACCATAATGGAAAAGAATATAAAAAAGAATGTCTATATGTGCATAACTGAGTCCCTTTTCTGTACAGCAGAGATGGGCACAACATGGTAAATCAACTGTACTTCAATAAAAAAAAATTGAAAAAAAAGAAGAAAAATAACATCTACTTTCATCAAACAGTGAGAGTTTATAAAATCTTGGACTAGGAATTAGGAGGTATTCTTGTGGTGTTTAAATGCCCAATACTACCTTGAGATGGTGATTCTCAAACTTGGGCACGCGTCACGATCACCTGATGGGTTTGTGAAACTCCTGATTGCTGGGCCTCATCCCCAGAGTTTCTGATTCTGGGGTGAGGCCTGAGAATTTGCATTTCTAATAAGTTCCCAGGTGATGCTATGCTGCTGGTCTACATTTTGAGAACTATTACCTTAAGGAATTGGCTTCATTTAAAAAAATTAGGTCAGGGCTTCCCTGGTGGCGCTGTGGTTGAGAGTCTGCCTGCCAATGCAGGGGACACGGGTTCGTGCCCCGGTCCGGGAAGATCCCACATGCCGCGGAGCGGCTAGGCCCGTGAGCCATGGCCGCTGAGCCTGCGCGTCCGGAGCCTGTGCGCTGCAACGGGAGAGGCCACAACGGTGGGAAGCCCGCGTACCGCAAAAAAAAAAAAAATTAAATTAAATTAAAAATTAGGTCATATATATTTTAAAATATGCAACAAGTGCGGTTTATTTTCTTAGGAGTTACCTATGTAATTCAGGACTTTATTTTAGATATCTCATGAATACTACCTAAGGGAAAACTGAATTTTTTATTCATGCAATGGCATATATTTAAAATCAGGACTATCATGTCAAAGCAGTTGCAGAAAATCCTCCTTCCCTTTGTTATTTATAAAACTAAAAGCTCTCTGTTGTTTTTTGTTTTTTTTTTTTGCAATGCAGTAGGTACTTGTGTGCCATTTTCATCCTTGATGACACTTTTCCCATGTGGATCAGAATCAAATGAGGAAAGCATTCTCAACATACTGGTTAAAAGAATTTCTGTCAGTGATGTCCTCCAATTAGGAAGTGTTAGCAGGAGACCTTCAAATTCTCCATATCCTAAACACTCCTGGTTGAACTGAAAAAACCTTGAACTCATAGATGGGGAGGGCAGAGTAATGTAGTCCCTGGACTTCTGATGGCATCCGCAGCATAGACATAAGGGCACAGATTCTGAAACCAGACTGACCGGGTATGAATCTCAGTTTTGTCACTCATTAGCTTGAGCAAATGATTGAACTCCTTTGTGACTCAGTTTTCTTATCTGTAAAATAGGAATAATAGTATTTACTTCATAGAAATATTAATGAAGATTAAATGAGTTAGTGTGTGTAAAGTGCTTGGAATTGTGCCAGGCACAAAGTAAATGTTAAATAAATGTTACCTTTTACTACCCACAAACAAGTCTCTCTGTGCTCGAAGGAAGTTGGCTTAATCTGAAACCCACTGATCTTATTTCCCCGACCAGGGATTGAACCCATGCCCTCGGCAGTGAAAGTGTGGACCCCTAATCACTGGACTGCCAGGGAATTCCTGCTCACCCCCACCCCCAATGATCTTTTCAATGTCATAATTTTGGAGGCTTCTTGAGGGATAGTTATACAGTTAAATCCATTTTTGCTCGTGGTTCTCATGCAGGGTGATTTTGCCCCTCGGGATAAATGTCTGGAGACATTTTTGGTTGTCATAACTGGGGGGAGGGAGGGTCGCCAGTGGGTAGCACCTAGTGGCTGGAGGCTGGGGATGCTGTTAAATTCTACAATGCTCAGGACAAGCCACCACCACCACAAAAAATTACCAAGTCCTAAATGTGCCAGAGTTGAGAAGCCCTGATTTGTGCTGTCTGGTGTGAGATTAATATGTGGATCTTCATCTTGGTGACAGCCTGAATCTGTGGTGTGTTGATAAATATTTAACAACCTGTTTCCACCCCCACTGATGGGGGTGGAAACAAAGTCCTGATTTGCAGAATTTTGCCAATTTCCGTGGTGTAAAAATTCCCACTGTAACCCGTTTCAAGCAACCAACTTTATGTCACTGCACGTAGAATTAGGAAGAGATAATGTACCAAACCATTACAGTTCCTGGCCACATAGGGGATGGGGGCCCAGGTTGTCCAAGGGGTTCTCCTGTTGGTTCCTTTATGCGGTGCAGAGAAAGGATAAAATTCTTGTTACTACTCCCATCCGCTTATTTAGTGTTTCTCTAGGGGTGGGATTATGAATTTGAGCATGAGGATGAATAACTTGATTCTGAATGCCATTGACAGTGTTAATTTCACAAAAAAAATAAGGTAAAAAAAAGAGAAAAATAGGATGTGGAGGAATAAAAAATGGGAAAGGCTGGAGAAGAGTAGAGAGGGAAAAGAAAGAAAAATTGATGTACTGTGTGAGAAGTGTCTATTGACAAAAATGTTAACTATTAAGACAATGAATAGAGAAAAATATAGAATAGTGTTAAAAAAAATACTATTATCCTGACACATCTCCTCTCCCAACCCGGTATTTCCTCTCTTGACTAATAGCATCATTAGCTACCTGGTCACTCAAGCAAGAAACCTGGGCATCACCCCTAACTTCTCACCCTGACCTCCCCACTTAGAATTGGACACGAAGTCCTATCAGTTCTCCCATCTCCTATCTGTCCCATTATCTTACTTCTTAGCTCTCAATTTAGGCCCTAATTATTTTCAGCTTGGACTCTTCCAGTAGTTTCCTGATGGCTGCCTGGAATTCTGATTCTCCTCTACAGAATGGTTTGCTGAGTACAGTGTTTAACAGCATAGAATGTGAAGCCAGACTGCCCTGGGTTCCAATCATTCCATTACTCACTAGCTGTGTGATTTGGAAGTTACTTTACATCTCCGTCTTAGATCCCTCATCTGTGAAACAGGGATGACACTAGTAGTACCTCATAAGGCTGCTGTGAGGTCTAAAGGAAGTGCTATATGGGAAGTACTTAGAACTGTGCTCTGCATTACTTTGTTCAAGATTGCAGTTTACAACCCTTCAGCAGTTCTCTAGTCCCACTTATCAACCAGGCAAACTCCTGATCAACCATCAGGACTTGGCTCCTGGGTCTGTTTCTCATGAAGCCCTGGGAGACTCATTTAGGCAGTTTAACTTTTCTTCCTTCCAGACTTCACCTTGAATCTCTCACTGCACTCAGCACAATAGTGCAATCACCTGCTTACAGAGTCATTATCTTCCTTCTGGGAAGTGAGCTATTGATACTTGAGAGCAAGGACTGTGGCTTTTTTTTCTTTTCTTTTTTTCTAAATCTTCAAGACCAAGCACTGTGCCTAACACAGAGTAGATAATTAGAAGCAATGAACAGTGTTAACTATGTATGAATGTAAGAAAGGGACAGAAAGGATTGGGAAAAAAAACACCTGTTTTGCCACACTGATTGGATGATGGATGTTTTAACCCTTCTCTGTATTATTTTCATGTGGTTTCTATAATACAAAGTTTTTTTTAAAAAAAAAATTTATTTATTATTTTTGGCTGCATTGGGTCTTCGTTGCGGCGTACTGGCTTTCTCTAGTTGTGGCGAGTACGGACTTCTCACTGCCGTGGCTTCTCCTGTTGCGGAGCACGGGCTCTAGGGTGTGCAGGCTTCAGTAGTTGTGGCTCGTGGGCTCTAGAGCGCAGGCTCAGTAGTAGTTGTGTCACACGGGCTTAGTTGCTCCACGGCATGTGGGATCTTCCCGGACCAGGGCTTGAACCCGTGTCTCCTGCATTGGCAGGCGGATTCTTAACCACTGCACCACCAGAGAAGTCCTGATAATACAAAGTTAAAAACGGCTCCCATGTATCCATATAACAAACTGCCCTTTCCGCCCTTGGTTAAAATAGACTGGATCCATAAAATGAAATACTGCTTAGCAATAAAAAGAAACAAAATATTAAATCATAAAATATGGGTGAGTCCCCCAAACTGTCTACTAAGTGACACTGACACAAAAACATGAATAGACTGAGCTTGCCTGAGTTAGAATGTCATTTCCACCACTACTGTAGCTGTGTCACATCAGACAAGTGGTTTAACTTCTCTAGGGCTATTTCCTTATCTGTAAAATAAGGATGACAGTAGTACCTACCTCACAGGGCTGACAGGAGAATTGAATGCTCATGTGCTAAGTGTGAGCTAAAGCAGCCATTTCTATAAAAATTCTTTTGACGTCCTGGGAGCCCCTGCTGTCCATGACAGGCTGCACTGTTCTCTCTACTCCAAGTGGCTTGTTGCAGGCCACACCTCTCACCTGAGGACCGCCACCCCCTTCCTTCATACCTCCTCCTGAACCCAGAGGTATGAAGGAACTTTAATAATTACACCTATTCATTCTTGAAGATCAGAAGACTAAATAGGAAAAAAAATGGAAAAATAAACTCACTGGAAGTCTCACCCCAGAGTTAACCACGAATGTAATAGGGAAGAACCTTTGTATTCTATTACAAGTTAGTCACTAAACGGCTGTTGCCTGTAAGCTTCAATTATACATAATGGCCCATCTCTGGGAAACTGCCTCCCAGGTTGTGAGCATTAAGCTAAAATACCTTTTTTTAGCTTACAAAAAACATCCTGACCAGGCCCACCTGTGACTGGCTGCAGGGAGGAAGAGGAAGCTGACCAGAACCAGGACATGTTTGACTTTGCTCTCTCCCGTTTTAGTATAAAAGAAGCCTGAATTCCAACGCAGGCAGCTGGTTCCTTGGGGGGCAGGAGTCCACCATCTTCTCGGGTTGCTGTCTCTCCAAATAAGTCGTTACTCCTTGCCCCAACAAGTCATCTCTCGGATTCACTGGCCTGTCCTGCAGCAGGAGCTTGGACTCGGTAACACTAATGTTTTGGTATATACTTTTTAAGACCTTTTCTTAGGCAAATACACCGTATCAGTATGTCTTTCTTTTTTTAATTAAAAAACGAGTTCATATTATATAAACTTTATTTTATAACCCATCCTTTTACTTACTACGACCCTTCTCCCAGAAACACCCCTGTCTCCCACTTGCAGCTTCTCCTGCTCAGGCCTTTCCTCTGAATCCCCGGCCCTGCCGGAGACCAGGTTCCGGCCCCACCTGCCAGGCCCCGGGGCCGCCCCGCCCCCGCCGCGGCCAGCTTCCACACCCGGCCCCGCACCCCGCGCTCGCTGTCACCGGGGGCCCGTCGCTCGCGGCTCCTCCGTGCAGCCCGTTTCCGGTGGGGCAAGGGCGTCTCCGCGGCGGCCCGGCTCCCGCGCGCTCAGCACCGCCGGCGGTGGCCAGATGCAGGCGGAGCGAGGAGCTCGGGGCGGCCGAGGACGCCGACCCGGCCGCGGCCGGCCTAGCGGGAATCGCGACCGCGACTGGGCGGGCGCCCCGGCGGCGGTGGCGAGAGGCGGCGGCGGGGATGGAGGCGGCCGCCGGGGCCGCGGCAGGGGCTTCCGAGGCAGCCGCGGAGGCCGAGGAGGAGGAGGAGGTCCGCGAGGCGGCCGCCGAGAGCCAGGAGGCCGGGGCGCCGGGCCCAGTGCGCCGGTAAGAGGCGACGGCCGGTGGGGTCCTGGTAGGGGTCGCGGCCTCGGGGGACCGGGGCTGGTGGGGGTCCGGGCCCCGAGTCAGAAGCCGCGAGCGGCGTACAGGGCACATAAGAGCCGGACAGCGGCAGCGCCTGCGCAGGACGGGCGGAGGGTGGCGGGGGCGTGCGCCGGGGTGTGCACGTGGCGTGGGGGGTGGGTGTGCGTCCCTTGCTCCCTCTCAGCTGGGCTGCTCTGGAGGGTCAAGGCCATGGGCTTCCCCAGCCTGCCCAAGAGGTCTTGGCCCAATTATTAAAGAACCCAGCAGCCGCGGCTATGTGTCCGCAAGTCTAGGGGGCCGGTTGGGTTCGGGTGCGGGTGTCAGTGTGATTAACCCTTTTGGGGTGGGGACAACCAGGGCTTGGTCTCCCAGCGCCTAACCTCACAGGGAGACATTCCTATTATTAAGAAGGAAGGGATTTGGGGGTCAGTTTTGTTCATTGCCTGTGCAATGCCTGGCACACAGTAGGCACATAATAAATGTTTACTCAGTGAAAGAATGACCCCGACGAGCTGGACTCTATAGTATTTGGGGGCGGGATCGGATGCATAGTTCTCTCTCTCTTTTTTTTAAATAGCATAGTTCTCTTTCATTGTATATGTGTAGGAATCAGGGGTCGGTGGCCTCCGTCTATTTGAATTTTCAATCTGTCAATGTTTCAGCAGTCAGATCTCAATTTTACTAGCAATGTAATCGGCCATATTCACACATTCATAATTGGAAGTGTCTTACAGCTTGGAGCAGGGAATGGTTTGGGGGCAAACTTTTACTCTGCTGATACCCTAGCTAAAGGAGTTAAATTACTGTGTTTATGAGCTGTTCTGTTATTTTAACATTTGTAGTACAAAACTGTCTTTATATTTTGAATTCCCATGGGCATAGATTAAAAAATTAGTATAGTTTTGGGTTGAGTTAAATTTCTTATTACTGAAGTATTGATATTTGTAATATCTTAAGGGCATAGTAGGTAGGATGTCCCTAAAGATAGGAGTTGTGTACAGAAATAGAGTTGGAAAAAAATACAAAACTTAAGTGTGCCATATTTAACCTTGTTAGGATTAAGGCAGGTAATAAGTAAAATTTGAGAGAGGTATGAAGAAATTTAGAGTCAGCTCACCAGGAAATGAAGGAAACTGACCAGTCTAATGCACATTATATATCACATCTTGTTTTTATAACATTATTTACCTATATAACTTTATTACAACTTAATTTTTTTTAGCAACTTGAAAGTTGTTTAAACAACTTGATAACAAATTTGTTATATGTATACTTTATATGTATAAAATCTTCATTTTTATAGGTTAACTGACTTGCTTAAGCTGTTGTAGCCAGTGGCAGAGTGGGGATTTATACCCAGCTGCCCTTGACTTGACTGTGTTTTATCTCTTATATTTTTTGTGAACCAATCACTGCTTTACTGAGAATAAAGGGGACACTCCTTGGTTGCAGGGATCATGTTTTAACAGTAATTGTAGTAATGGTACCTTTGGTATTTGGTCTCTGTTGAACTAAATTGAATGAAATGATGGTGTATCATTTAGAGATGAATAATGTATTTTTGATTTATGCTAATATTGTAACCGTTGTATTAAAACTTTAGGCTTTTATCCTTTTTTAGAATGGTCTGAAAAATTCCATCTTGTGTTTTCTTTTCGGATTTTCTCACTTCATACTAATGATTCAGTGTGTCAGTGAATGTAGATGCTTCTCACAGTGCCTGGGGCATAGCTGCAGCCACTATTACCACCACCATCATATTTTCAGGCAGAGGTGGATGAAGAGAGGTTGGAAAGATTATTCCTTCATTTTCGTTTGGGTTGGTGGCCTGGCCTGTAAGGTCACTTCCACGTCTCAGATTCTGAAGTGCTCTTCCTATTTAGGCTTGCTAAGAATACCATTCTTGGTGCCTAAAGACTAAATGGGACAAGGTTGATTAAGGTGCCTGAGGCCTCCTTGCTCTCATATTCTATGGTGCATTTGTGCCCCAAATGGAGATTAATTGAAATGATTAGAAAGAAAAAAAGTTCACAGTAGAGTTTTAGCTGTGTAAGGACCAGGTACCTAACTCCAGAATTGAATACTGCCTTTTCCCCTTGCTACTGTTGTAGACTACTACGGATACATGGCTTATAAGTGGAAAACAGGACAAAATAAAACTAAACAAAACAACTTCTTGATATGTAATACTCCAAGGTAACTTAGTTGAGTACATTGCATCTGCTAGTCTCTTGCTCTTAAATCATTTCCTCTATAGATGGTATGAACCCCAAGCCTATGGAGTTTGGGTAAGCATGTCATAAGGCTAATTATCTTCATTGAATACCCACTAGGTGTAATATTGTACTTAATGCAATCATTAACTTAAAAAAACCCCAATACTAGGATTTGCTTAGTATTATATTAATATTTTTGAGGAACTGTTAACAGAGAGGAAGTCAAGGCCTATTGGCAGTCCTTGGAAATTTTTTTCTTCCCTGTAATATTAATAGTAACATATTTATTGAGCACTTAGTATGAGATGAGAAAACTGAGGCACAGTTAGATTACTCACAGTTAGGAGAGCTTAGGTGATTTACCCAATATCACTCAACCACCAAATTAAGAAGTCTGAATTCAACCCAGGCATTTCGGCTCCACAGCTGAATCTTTTAACTACTACCCCAAACTGCATCTGGAGTGATTCTGAGATTTGAAGAGCGGATGTATGGAGGACTTGAGTGATCCTTTTCACATACCTGTTTTCCTGATGTTTTGATATGATTATAAGGTTTTAAGGTAATACAGATACCATATTCAATTATTGTGGGTGTCAGATCTTTGCTTTCTTGCTCCATGTTAATGTGTCAGCTGCTCTTATTCATTTTTTAAAAAAGAAATTTATGTTTTATTTATTTTTTATTTTTGGCTGTGTTGGGTCTTTGTTGCTGTGCGTGGGCTTTCTCTGGTTGCGGCGAGTGGGGGCTACTCTTCGTTGCGGTGCGCAGGCTTCTCATTGCGGTGGCTTCTCGTTGCGGAGCACTGGCTCTAGGCATGCGGGCTTCACTAGTTGTGGCACGCGGGCTCAGTAGTTGTGGCACATGAGCTCTAGAGTGCAGGCTCAGTAGTTGTGGCGCAGAGGATTAGTTGCTCCGCGGCATGTGTGATCTTCCCGGACCAGGGCTCAAACCCATGTCCCCTGCATTGGCAGGCGGATTCTTAGCCACTGCGCCACCAGGGAAGCCCTCTTACTTATGTCCATTAAAAGATAAGATAGTTGTTTATGGCTGCATTAAGGAGAGTAGCCTTGGAGGCTTTTATTTTTTTGAGGAAACTTTTGCTTTGCAAACAATAATATAAAGACTTTGCCTGAGTAGTCATTAATACGAGATGCCTTTGACATTTTCATTGCTACTACTTTACTTAGTAAAAGGGAAATCTCTGATGTTCAAGCTTAGTGTGAACCGGGAAGAAGAAACAATGGCAAATCAAAGTTGCTGACAGTCAAAGGCACCTGCTCTTTCGTTGTCGCTGAAAGGAGTCACCTGCATCATGTCGGCCAACTAGAGATTGAGAGTCTATTAAAGCTCAAACTCAAATGACAGCCTCTAAACTGCATTGCTCCTGTTTTCAGAAAGCCTGAAACAAATTTGGTTAGAAACTGAACGTGCTTAAGTGTCCCAAAAGAAAATTGCTTTGGGATTAGCTTTTGGTAATCCACAGAATTGGTCCTCTCTCCTGCAGCTGCGAACTGCCGCTCCAACCCTGTAACTACTTTGGCATCCTTATCCTTGCTAATGTATACTGTTTGAGGTTTGCTCTTCTCACTGACCGTTGTTTCACTTAACATATTTTCACTATGAACACAGGCAACTGATCCTCGAAACTTCCTGCTTATAGTCTGCCTAAAAATTTTTTGATAAATTATACATGAAGTTGTACTTTAACGTTTAAAATGAACATTTAAATCAGTGGTTCTGATTGCTTCAGAATATAAAATTTCCAGCATATTGTCTGTATTGATATATATATTTAAAATTTATTTATTTTTATTTTTGGCTGCATTGGGTCTTCATTGTTGCACGCGGGCTTTCTCTAGTTGCGGCGAGCAGAGGCTGCTCTTTGTTGCGGTGCGCAGGCTTCTCATTGCGGTGCTTGTTGCGGAGCACAGGCTCTAGGCGCACAGGCTTCAGTAGTTGTGGCTTGCGGGCTTCAGTAGTTGTGGCGCACGGGCTTAGTTGCTCCGCAGCATGTGGGATCTTCCCGGACCAGGGCTTGAACCCGTGTCCCCTGCATTGGCAGGCGGACTCTTAACCACTGTGCCACCAGGGAAGTCTCTGTATTGACTTTTTAAATAGAAGTGTCACATCATTCTTATGCATGGAGTCTAAATACTATAGTCATTTAATATTTGCCATCATTATCTATTTTTCCACCTTTTTCTTTTTTCGATGTTATTATTATTTTTTAAAATTTTCTTTTCAAGGTTTTCTTTTTAAAAAAAATTTTTATTTTTGGCTGTGTTGGGTCTTCATTGCTGCACACGGGCTTTCTCTAATTGCGGTGAGTGGGGGCTACTCTTCGTTGCGGTGCATGGGCTTATTGTGGTGGCTTCTCTTGTTGCAGAGCACGGGCTCTAGGTGCACAGGCTTCAGTAGTTGTGGCACAAGGGCTTAGTAGTTGTGGCGCACGGGCTTAGTTGCTCTGAGGCATGTGGGATCTTCCCGGACCAGGGCTCTAACCCGTGTCCCCTGTATTGGCAGGCAGATTCTCAACCACTGCCACCAGGGAAGTCCCTCGATGTTATTTTTTTCTTCCAGTTTGAGTTATAAATGATGTATAGCACTATATGAGTTTAAGGTGTACAGCATAATGATTTGGTGTACATACATCATGAAATGATTATCACAATAAGTTTAGTGAGCAACTGTCATCTCATAGATGCAAAATTTTAAAAAAATAGAAAAAATTTCCTTATGATGGGAACTCTTAGGATTTACTCTAACTTTCATATATAACATACAGCTGTGTTAATTATATTGCTCATGTTTACGTTACATGCCTAGTACTTATTTATCTTATAACTGGAAGTTTGTACACCACCATCCATTTAAGAATCATTAATATTAGCAGTGAGAAGACTTATTCCTTATTCTTTTTAACTTGTTTTTTAATTCCACATCTCCCTTAGAGCTTGACCCAGTGTAATATATTTTTGAACTTGAAAATCTTTTAGTGATTACCCTTTCTGCTTCCTTGTAACAACTTGCGATTTAAAAAAATGTTCTGTAACCTTAAGTCTTGGGTATAAATTTTCTTTTAGATTAAATTAAAATCACATTGATTTATATACAATCTATTTTAATTAGCAGTTGTTAAACATGTAAAATTTTATTGTAAATGATCTTTTTCCCTAATGAGTTTAGTTGGGTATCCATGAATGAATATTACTTACTGCCTGAATGAGACAGGATTCACTGTCAATTCTCTTCCTAATTTTTCTTTTTATAGCTGTCAGTACTGAGAAACATAGTTCTCATAAATTGGTAGATGGGACTGGTTGGAGTTTCGTCATATAAGTGTCACTCAATTCTTTGAATACCTTTCTGATTATATGCTGAAATCATTACTGTAAAACATTTGAATGATCTGTCAGCTGACGACTAGATTAGGTCCTCCTTCAATTTTGTTGTAAACAAGGAATTGGAAACTCCTGATTTGTGAAAGGTCTCAATACTTTCTCAATATCTACACCTATATTTCAAATTACCCTTTGCTTGGGCTTCAGGGAATGCACCACAGTCAGGCTGAGAATGGCCGAGAAGGGGTTGCCTTGTCCTCAAGTGCTAAGTGTCCTGTATTTCTAAGACAGACTGCTCTTAGGAAAGAGTATGGACATTGACTATCTGGCACTGGAACTTGATTCTTTTAAAAACGTGCTTGTTCAAAACCCCTTAGGAAAATCTATATGAATGATCCGCACCCCCCGCCCCCAGGCCTATGCATACTCCATCAGAGGCCTGCTGAGATCACATTACTTACAAGCTCTCCTTCCTATCAGGAGCCTGTGTAGAGCCCTGTGAAAAAGGGTAGTACCAGGGAAAAGAGGAAATCAACACATGAAGGCTCTGCTAATTGTGCGACTGTTAGAAGGCCCTGTTCAGGATCTCCTTCTTAGGGATGATTTCCCCTCATCTCCCCTCATCTCCTCGTGACCTGAACCCTATCTCTCACTGATTTCGGTGCCCCGTATTTGACCTGCCTTAGCCCTTGACTTTCTGCTTTGTCCTAGAGGACAGGAGCTTGTCTTGTTCACTGTTAAATTGAAAAAACAAAACAAAACAAAAACCACATTACTTACTTTTTTTTTTTTTCTTTCCTTAGTAAGATAGTTTATTGCATGTATTCACCCGGAAGGTTGGAGTGTTTTTGTTTTTCTGGGTTTTTTTTTTTGGGTTTCACGCTATGTGCAGGGTATGGTTTCCAACTTTCCAATTTTTTGTCATTCTTAGTAGTGTTACCGTCTCTGATTTAAACTACTGCTAGGATGGAAAATGGCAAGCTCATAATTCAACACGGCTACATTTCCTGGGGAATTGTGTAATAAGCCATTTCTGCTTTTTCCTTTTTTCTTCAGAAAAAGTAGTGATTACGTTTCACAGGACTGGGCAAGTGACCTCTAGAGAGGCTGTGTAAGAAGTCATTTGGTCTTAGCCACACCACAGCATGACTGACAAGCCTTTTTTAAGAAATTAATTTAAGTGGTTGTAAAGGTGTTTTCTCTTCAGATGTCGCTATTTCCTGATGCACTTTGAAATACCAAAGGGAGAAATAAAGACCATACTGACACAATTATTTCTATTTTATAGAAGCTCCCGATTAACTTATTAGGGCACTACATTCATTCTCTTTAAAATTTCTTTTTCTTTTTTTAGAGCCGTTTGTGCGTGTGTGTTGAGGTACCAAGAATAAATTCCTTAATACTTTCTCTTTTTCCTTTTGGATGGAAATAATCAACAACTTTGTTGGTCTGAATATTTTCTACAGAGTTTTCATGGGGCAGTGCATTGATAATTGTTATAGATAATATCAGACTTTGGAGTGGCTTTTGTCAAAGGGTGTTGAGAAATACAAATTGATATGCTTAGTTTTATCCTGATGTTGCTAGGATGCTGTTTTTAGAATTTGACTAACATGATGTCTGTCAGCCTTAAATTACTTAAAAGACAATTTCTGTAAAGAACAGTACTCCCAAGGATGCCATTTCTACCATCCATGCCACATCATTAGTATGTGCAAATAGCATGACAATTAAAAAATTTGTAAGAGACTGATAGAATGAATTACCCATTGTACATATTTAATTCGCCTTTTTTCTTCTTGCTATTAAGGACTGATACAAATACGTGTGATCCATATTTCTTTAGTACCAAGTCAAACTTATATTGAGGGGTAGCAAACACATTTTAATATTAACCTAAGCAAAGTATTGGGATGACAGGACTGTTGCCCAAAATTCATATATACTCTTGGATTATCAGTGCTGTGATCCCTCCATTTCTGTATTTAGCTGTGGGAAGTTACTAGCGCTGGGAGATTTTGTCAATGGATGTGTATTTTGTGAAATAATTAGTCACCAAATTTAGATGTCTGTAGTCTCTGGCTTGAAAGGACCATTAACAGCTGCATTTGGGGAAAATGTAAAATACTTAGCTTTCTCTCTCAAAGTCTAATGCAGTGTGAATTTCATTTAAATCATGGATTTGGATCTGTGGTTCTATTATGAATCTAAAGTTCACATCCCAGGAGCTGGATTCATGGTATTGAGGACTAGGATATTTTGCTCTCATTTTTTTTCTTTTACTACAATGCTGATGATAAAAATAACATGTGTTTGTTTAATACTTGGACTAACTAAAGCCTAGTCTTATTTTATACTACTGAAGAAGGCTTAATCCCTGTTGCAGATACACGAACTTCAGGTCCTTCTGAAGAACTTGTGAGTTCTCTGGGAGCAAAGCCTGATTAAGAAATGAGTATTTTTCTAAAGGCAAAGCTTGGCTTCCTGTTTTCCCTTGCTGTCCTTCACCCCACTCCCAGGTTGTATTTTGGTTTGCTGCTTCTTTTTTTATGTCAGTAGTAGTATGATTTTGTAGAACAATTCCTATTAAGTTTTTCTTAATTTTTATTTTATATTGGAGTATATTTGATTTACAATGTTGTCTTAGTTTCAGGTGTACAGCAAAATGATCAGATATACATATACATGTATCCTTTTTCAGATTCTTTCCTCATGTAGATTGTTACAGAATACTGAGTGGAGTTCCCTGTGCTATACAGTAGGTCCTTGTTTACCTATTAAGTTTTAAAAAGTATTTTTCTTTTTTTTCACAGTCAAGAGAATCATTGAATTAAGAGGTGAATAGAAAATGTTATTTTAAGAGCAATTATTTTATGTATATTGGAGGGGAAAATTAAGCAGATAAGTTGGTTTTTCATTTTTACAGTGTGGAAGTAGACTTAAAATGGAGGGTTTTTAGACAGAATTGGCAGGGAGGGGAGCTTCAGGTTTGCACCTCATCTGTTTCCTGAGTGGCTTCGTGGGGGGCAGGGAGGAGAGGGGAAAGTGCTGTTGAAGCCTGAGGATGGGTGTCCATGCTGGTGGGGGCATCACGGTGATCCCATGTGGGATGGGGGTCTCTGAAAACTTAAGTATTAGAGTTGAAGAATTATGGACAAATAGGAATTATTGTTTCAAGGTGGTAGATAACAGGACTTTATAGACAAATGAATAGGGTATAACTTCTCAAAACCTACCTAAGTTCTGCTTTTTGCCTGTCTCTCTTCCTTCCTTTCTCTCCTCCCCCCAGCCCCTGCCCATGTTTTTTGTTTTCTGTTTTTTCGTTTTTCTTTCAGGGGCTATATCACATGGCAGTCAGTGATGTGTGTTTTGCAGTGTAGCCGACTGGTTAGAAACCTACCTTCCAAACCCCTACTTACTAGTTGTAAAACCTCAGGAAAGTTGCATAAGCTTTCTGAAACTCAGTTCCCTTACCTGTAAAGGGTGACTAAGAGTGTCTGCCTTACAAAGTTGTAAAGATTGAAATTAGATGAACACAGTCAAAGGTGGTTCTTTTATCTACAGTCATGCTGCTGTCCTCCCTCTTGCAGAGTCTTAATCTTCTTAGAGCATGCAGGTCAAATGCAAAACTACACTTAGTCACACACAGGAACTTACAGATGTATAGAATATTTAGAATTTGTATTACTTATTGAATAAGGTATTATCTTTTTTCATTTAGAATTTCCTTAAAAGCTTTGAAGCAGTAAGTCTCCCAGCCTTTACTGAGAGGCTCTGTGCGTGTGTTTTGGGGTATGTTTTCAACGCTCTTCTCAGGAAATTTACAGCTCTGCCTTAACGTTCGCTTCCTGCTTGTGTAGAGCCTCAAGGTCGGCCTGAGGGAAAAGATTAGGGCCTTCTCAGATCTTTCCTGGGCATGCCCACAGCTTTGCACATGTGCATGGCCTCCTAGATTCTCAGTAATATGTCAGAGCTTTACAATGCTCTCTTGGGCATCTCATTCTCCAGTTTTACCTTATAAGTTTCAGCCTTTTTTGAGCCCACCTGTTATCACTGCCTCAAGTGGCTGTGATTTTAAACTTTTGCTGCTGATTTCTTTTTTACAAACTTCCTGGTTATATGACTGTTTACCCAGGGTGAGTTCTAAGTCTGGTCAAATAAAAACAAGATCTGAGGGCTTCCCTGGTGACGTAGTGGTTAAGAATCCACCTGCCAGTGCAGGGGACACGGGTTTGTGCCCAGGTCTGGGAAGATCCCACATGCCGCGGAGCGGCTGGGCCCGTGAGCCATGGCCGCTGAGCCTGCGCGTCCAGAGCCTGTGCTCCGCAATGGGAGAGGCCACCACAGTGAGAGGCCCGCGTACCGCAAAAAAATAAAAAATAAAAAAAATGCAGGGGACATGGGTTTGAGCCCTGGTCTGGGAAGATCCTGCATGCTGTGGAGCAACTAAGCACGTGTGCCACAACTACTGAGCCTGCGAACCACAACTACTGAGCCCATACACCTAGAGCCCTCGCTCTGCAACAAGAGAAGCCCCTGCTCACTGCAACTAGAGAAAGCCCGCGTGCAGCAATGAAGACCCAACGCAGCCAAAAATAAATAAATAAATACATTTATTTTTTTAAAAAAGAGCAAGATCTGAGAATGGAGCTTTTCACAGAGCTTCCAGAAAAGTCAAATAGTGGCAACTCTCTGGGGATGGGACTTTGGCAAGCTCTTCTACCCTCTCCAGTGGCTGCAAGGCTGCTGGTTTTCACAGTCACCATTGTAGTGAAGCTTTTGGTTTTCAGGCCTATTGTAGAGCTGGGTAGAGTGGGATTGGAATAAGCAAGTTGCTGTTCTTACAGAAATTTAGCTGTTTTTCTTGAATAAACACTCCTTGGGTTGTTGCAAAGTTTTGGTTAATTTCCATAGTTCTGAAAGTGTTGGTTTTAACAATTTTTTGTCAGTGTTCTTGTTGCTTTTGTGGCAGAGTAGATATTTAGAAGTCCTTACTCCACCATTCTGGAAGTGCTTCTATCCTACTGTTTTTTGAACCAGCCGTTGCTACTCTTTCTAATTGTTGGAAACTTCTTTTTCTTTTTGTGACAAAACATGTCTCCCCTTAACACTGTTATGTGTAGGACAGAGTTCTGTTCTCTGGAACAACAGAGTTTTTGACTGAGCCAAAACATAGGAAGAATTCCCTTAAGACTAAAAAATGCCCTGGGGGACTTTTTAATGTTTAATTTGAGAGACTTTTTTTTTTTTCCTGAAACTGTCAACTTGGGATTGATCACAAATAGAGTATGGTAAGTAGGCAAAAATGAATGATTTTTTATTATTTAGTCAAATATGATATTTTACCATTTATGAGACTTTTCATGACTGATTCCTCTGAAGATTTTGGTACCTAATTTACAGTTTATATTTTTTAGTACATCCTGGGTGACACTCACTTTTATGTGATTGATACATACCACACCATGGTCTATCGTGTGATTTCTTCAATTCTAAACTTTTCAAATTTGACTTCTTCCAGTATTCCTCCCTATGTTGTCAAAATTAATCTGTTTCTTTTCCTTCCGTTTTGTATCAGAGATACAGGTATCTCCTAAGATCAAAAGTTCTACCTATTCTGTTAAATAACAGAAAAATACCAAGAAGAAAATAAAAATTACGTGTAATATCATTACCCAGAAATAACCACTGTCAACATTTTGCTGTATGGTCTTTCGATATAAAACTGGAAAGATGTCATGATAAGACTTTAAGGAAAAAAGATAATATGTATTTGTGTGAAAATTATAAGATGTGTACATACATTTAAAATTCTGAAAGGGTGTGAATACGTATCAAGCTATTAATCTGTGTTTGGAGTGGGGAAAATATAGGGACTATGTGGAACTTTGTCTTTCCCTTTATTCAAATTTTTTATAGTTGTATATTATTAGCAACATAAATACATTGCATTTGAGAAGAGGATTCTACAAATAAACTTTGATTAGAAAATAAGACAAGATGGGCAGGCAAGATGATGCATATACAAATAATAGGGGTTATCTCTGGGTGAAGGGACTGTGTGGTGTCATGCACTGTACAAAGGACTTTGTGCGGAAAGATGATCACTTTAGTTTGGACAAGTTATGTTCCTGTCCCTCTCCTATTTCTCTCTCTCCACACACACACACACTATTGTTTTTTTAACATCTCTATTGGAGTATAATTGCTTTACAATGGTGTGTTAGTTTCTGCTTTACAACAAAGTGAGTCAGTTATACATATACATATGTTCCCATATCTCTTCCCTCTTGCATCTCCCTCCCT